>NC_061115.1:65786189-65911420 GCF_002878395.1 Capsicum annuum
TTATATACATCTTTATAAAACATGCTAGTTATCTCTTTAAGAAAAAGATTAAAGAACTTTTTAAAAGATTTACTAACTTTTTTGAAAAAACATCAAAGATAACTCCTAAAAAAATGCAACCTTATTATTGTCAAAAGAAGGTTATTTAAAATCATTTCTTTTTAAAAGATAAATAAAAGCTTTGAGAAAGTTATGTTAAGAACTTCACATTTTTTTTTCATTCTAAAAAAAACTCTTTTGCTATTTTTTAAATCAAATTTTAGAAAATAAGTTAATTATCCTACACTAAGTGAATAAAAATTATAGTTGTTTAAATCTATAATGGCTTGAGAAATAAATAAATATTTTCTTTTCATTTGAAATACTAAAAGGGGCCTTGTGAAGTCGATTTGGCAAAATTGCCATCTTTTATTTGCAATAATAAAAAATAAAATTGATTTACCATATCCAAAATAACTAAAATTGATTTCCAAGTTTAACGATAATTAGCCCGTCTACCTCAAAATCTATAGTTGACTATTTTGACATTACTAACTAACAAGAAACTAATTTTATTCTAAGCCACTATTTCGTATTAAGAAAGTACTAAAAGATCCTAATAAAATCGGCATTTATTGTAAAAGATAAGTTTTCGCCTACCAAATTTTAACCTGTTACTGATGCAAAAATTGCATCTAAACCTATTTCTAAGTTAAAAACAACATCCAAAGGTGAGGAGAGAAATGACTAAACCTGCTACCCTACTTAAAGATTTACGCTATTGAAATAAGAGCATTCAAAAGACAAATTCCTAAATAAAAATATGCAAAATGTTAAACAAAAATAATAACAAGAGTCTACAAAGAAAAATCAAGATCGAAAGGGGAAAAAAACTAGACTGCTAGCGAAATTGACCTTAAGAATATGGAATGTGACTCCTTGCTCGCATGATAGGTTGCGTCAAGTCTCATTTTGTTAAACCATTAGCGAGAGCCTTAAATTAAGACTCCATTTGCTCCGAAGTGCACATGTAAGGAAAGAGAAAATAAAGAAGTAGAAGCAAATTCAACTCTCCGTATGGAGTAAAAAACATAAAAGGGCTTAGGTATATACAAGTGTTTTATCAATAAAGCAAACAATCAAATGCGGTTTAGTACCAAAGAATTGACGCTTTAATACTAGTAAACTAAACTTTTGATAACTAAGTATAAGTTAATCCTCAACCATATAATGATTCTTGTACTGCGGTAGTAAGTGAAGAGATTAAACTCGGTGTCTAAAGCACTATTTTGTATCCCATGAAATAAGAACCAATAGACATACACTTCACTATCCGTGAAACGAATAATAACACAGCTAAAAATATATATGTTAGCCATTAATTCTCCAAAGCAAGAAACAATATATATGAGCTTGATCATTTGTGAAAATAGCAGATGAATAACTTGCCCATTTTACTCATCGTTGGACCTTTACTTCATAAAAATAACATACAGGTGAGAACAAATTTACAATATGAATAAGCTGAAAGATATGACTATTTCCAAACCTGTTTTGATATTTAAACAGGAAGATGACTAAACTATAATCTAATTATGGGTACAAAATACATATTTAGTGAAAAAACAAACAGATAGCTATGGACAGGACTAGACCCCCATCGACAATTCGATTATTAAAATAGCACAAGCTTAACCACTTAATCCAAGGTCCACAACTGGGGGAAAACTTAACAGACCAAGAATATTTCAAACCATATTAGTCATAACATCCAACAGAAACCATTTTAAAATGAACAAAGCCAAAACTTTTATGCTAATCTCACTTAAAACATATTTCAACGATCAGCTCTAATGACTCAAGTATCAAAATATGAAAAACGAGATTCTAAACAAAAAATCAGAAAGGGCGTAGGAGAGAAAAATGAAAAAACGAACCAGCGTACAGTGAGAGGAAAATCAAGCTACTTATTTAAGAGCTAAATCGAACTAGGATCAAGCTATCATACGAATGAATGACAATCAAGAAGGAATCACACTTTTCTTTGAACTTTAATGTGTGGCAAAAATCACACCGATATAAACTTGAAGACGAAGTAAAATTGATATTCATAGAAATATGGACAAATGAAAGAAAAGAAGAAAGTACTAAAGGGGAAGAATTTCTTTACATGTCTCCCGTACTTTGAACATAAGACAACTGCATTTTAACTAATGAATTTTATGTGCAAATATTCAAACAAATGTGCAATGAACTCAAGAGAAACGACTGATGCTTCCTCAAAGTCAAAAACTGTTCAAACTTTTCATGCTAAGTCGAAGCTGATAATGTTTTTGGGAGTGCAATCAACTGGATAAGAAACTAGGATTGCTGCAACATTCAAAATAAAATGTCCAGGTCAGACATTAAAACAGTCCTAAACTGATGGTTAATCATTCTTCATAGATCAAAGTTGGTAGACAAAACACCACACTTATGTCGAAAATTATTTCAAGCTAATAAACCACATAAATCCTATACTTGGAAAACTGGACGTACTTGGGTTTTTGAAATACTTTTTAGCCCTTTCTTATATGAAATACTAAAGTGGCCAGCATCTCGTAAATACACAACAAGTGCGTATAACAAGCTAGATGATAAAATGACATTATTAAGACTATTCGGTAAAAGGCAGACAACCTACATTTAAAACCCCAGTTATATAAAAATTGATTAAAATCAAATCATTATCCATAAACCTATTTACAAATACTTGATCAACGATAAGTAAGCAGGCAACTAAAAGTGATTGTGTTTCCCCGTGTTCACATCAAAAGGTCAATCGGCCGAAATGGCTAACATTTTACAACTCCATATCTCACTCATAAAAATAGTAAAATTAGAATGGGATAGAGTTTACCTTGTGTGGGGCAGCGAACTAGAGCTGTCACGGCCCAAACTAGGGCTCTGCCTGTGACGAGCATTCCGAACCATGAAGGCCCAAAACACTCCTATCTATCTAGTAATCATGCACATAATTCATATGATAATAAGATATGCGGAAGATACACAATAATACGAAAAACATGGTCATAAATCAAATGAAATCAACAAAGGAGAAATAATATCCCAAAACATCTATCAACATCTGAAAAACCGTCTGTGAAATCTCTAATACATGACTAAAACAAATTACTGTCTAAAAACTGGGACAAGGCCCCCAGTAGACCCCAAACTACTAAATGATAAATGAACTGACAGACATCAGGCCTTCCGAAATATAGAAGACTCACCACTTGATTCTGTAAATCTGTTGGAAGAGATTTACTGGTTATCTGGACCCCTAAACTGTGCCTCCAAACTTGGGAGGGAAGGGGGTCAATACAAAAGTACTGGTACGCAGAGAAATAAAAAACAAAATATAATTTTTTTTTTCAAATATAGGTGAGATCCATTATAAAGCAGTTTCATATCAAATCATTTAAAAACACATGGGTATAATGTAATAGTTTTCAACAACAATGTAATGTAGCTGAGCTAGGTGGAATACCCTACATATAACATTTACACTACCTGTCAAATCTCGATTGCCGCCGATATTAGAGTATAAGTGAGGGGAAGACAAACAAGATCACACAACAGGGTGTCTCGACCCAATCAGGTATAGTAGTGCCCAAGATCACTTAGCCTGGGCTCCTAACCTTACACTCAAATGCCTTCTTCGGGCATCCACCTATCTCATGTAAAATCAATGCATCAAACTCTATTTAATTCAATCACATACCTTCTTTTGTAGGGTATCGTCATACCCGACTTGCAAGCCATCAATATCAAATTATTATTTTATGCAACCATTATATTCATCATATTTCAACATAACAACCCTCTCATTTCAAGTAAAAAATCATAACCATTTTCAAAATATTTCATGTCATGCTTGTCAAGATGATTTCAAACAATTCACATCATATGAGGATTTACTACAAAATAATATCAAGAGAGGGATTTTCATATAATTCATGCTCTCAAGTTAGCATCTTTTCGGAATACATGCATATATGTATATCATATATCAAATCACTTCAGGAATAGGCCTAAAGACCAAATCAATATCATAAAACGTTTAAAATATAATCATATTCGTAATTTCAAAACCTCCATTTTGAAAATATGAAATTTTAAGACCATGAGATTTTTGAGATAACCCCACGTACCTCTATATGCGAAGATGATTGGTGCTTCTTGAAGCCTACATTTTGGGGATTCCAAATATGCAATTAGTTTCAAAAACCCACGGTTGAATCTTTAGTTGCTTGGGTTTTTATTTTTAAACCCTAAGGAGAGTTCTTGAGCAATTTTGATGGATGAAGGTGTATTTTGGGGTATTTGGGGACTGAATTTTGTGTTTATGGCTAAATAAGGGTGGAAAAAGGACCATTTTGCCCCAAAAATGGAGTGTTTAAGTCACTTGAGTAATAATATATGAAGCGCACACCTTATCACATAATATAGGTTGTGCAGCGCACTCTTTATCACACACATTAGGTTGTGAGTCGAACACCTTATGGCATAAGTTAGGGTGTGCGTCGCATACCTTATGCTGCACGACACACTCCACTTTGCAAAGCCATAACTTCTTCCTCGGGTGTTGAATTTTTGTGAAATTGGTATCGTTAAAAAGATAATTTGAATACCTTTCATTTGATATATAATAGGAACTTTAATTCAATATATACAAAGATTAATGGTCGATTGAAGTTGACCTAAGTTTCAACGCTCACTAAAATTCGAACGATAGGAAAACTTTCAACTTGTCCTTGAGCTTGGGGACCTCTATGATCTCAATTCATGCTCAACTAGATTTACACACTACATAATTTATTAACACACTAAACTTGCATTGAATTTATGGCTTTTGGAATATTTACGTGAAGGAAATGACAATTTTCATTCTCGTCCAAAATACGGGGTGTTACAAAAGCGTTCTCATCGGTGACTAAAACTCGAATTCGAACTCGAACTTAAAATTGCTGTCGAACTTGAAAAGAGGGTGAGAGTAATAGAGTAATAGTATACTGATCTTTTAATGCTAGTTCTTGATAGCTTTTCTTGTTCTTGACGAATAAAATAGGAGCCCAAAGGTTCCTTTTATAGTTGAGCTTGAGGGGGTTTAACGGTTCACAAGCCTCAAGAATTCAAATTTGAAGTCTTAAAAAGCTAAAATTGCAGAAGATGATCATTAAATCCAAAGATAAAGGGTTGTACTTTACCCTTTTCAAGTTTGATGTAAAGAGAGTAGAGGGTTTTTCAAGATGGAAGCCTTGGAACCATCGGATTAGAGGAATAACGACCTCAAATTTGATGGTTCTTCACTCTCTCCATCTTTTCTATGAGTGGCAGTGATGGTAGAGTATTTTGGGGTTTGATTTTGGATAAAAAGTGATGGAAGTGATGCAAAGTTGATAAAAATGGTGGGATTTATTGGATGTGCATGAAAAATAGAGGAGAAGTTCGAGGACCATCGGAATCGCTATTATCCGATAGTCCGAGGGAGAAATGGCATTGCATAAGAGAGAGGAGAATTGGTCAGCATTTTGGTTAAGCTTCAACAATGAAGAAGAAAGAGAATTAGGGGGTTCTGATTTTAGTTTGGTTTGGGGGGGTTTTGGGCTGGGTTATAGATTAGTTGGGTTGGGTTTGTGGGTAATTGGGCTAAAAATAGGGGTTTTATAATGTTCTGGGCTGCACAGTTAGATGAGGAAATAATATAATTCGGCCCAAGACTAGTTTATAAGAAAATTTTGATTTTTCCAATTTGATTAATTTAACAATGCTTTTTTTGTCTTAAATTATTTCCATAAAGTACGTATTATATACATATACATATAAATTTAAACAAACAAACTATATTTTTAAAAATATTATATCGATAGACCAAAATTCATTTAGAGTTTAAAATAAAAGTTAACATAGTAATATTTAAATATTTGATGTAGTATATATATAATGTTTGAATGATATATATAAAAATAAGAAAGTAAAATAAATAAATAAATTATTCTGTTCATGTCAAAATTGCTGAAATTAATACAAAAGATAACAAGGCGTCATTTTGATAGATTATTCATGACTAGGAAGCATAGAAAAATTAATTATATGAAAGGGAGAGACAAAATTGGGTGTCAACAATAGACCCAACATAATTGAAACTATCTCTTTTCTGAATGACCTGAAAATCAAGCTTCACTACCACGTCAATCTCATGCATCACCTCACTGAACTTGAACTCCGAATATTTTATTTTAGTCTTGCCCAACCTAAACCCTTTATATTCTAAAATCAGTTTCCAAACCTCCAACATAGTGTTAACTTCTTCACGGGTGTCATTGAACAGAACGATATTTACAAATAATATACACCATGACATTTCACTTTGAATCTGTTGCATTAATACATTCATCACTGAGACAAATAAAATAGGCTAAGAGTCGATCCCTACTACAACCCATCAATATTAATAAATGTTCAAAGTCACATCTCGTAGTTCTTACATGAGTCTTGACAACATGGTACATGTCCTCAATCGACCTAGTGTATGCCACAGGGACATATCTAGCCTCCAAGCACCTCCATAGAACCTCCTTTAAAATTTTGTTGTAAGCCTTCTCTAGATTAATAAACACTATATGTAAGTCTTTTTTCCTCTCCCTATACTGCTCCACCAGTTTCCTTACGATATGAATGACTCCTGTAGTCGAGAGACTTAGTACAAATTCAAAGTGATTCGAAAAAATTGTCATGATCCTCCTCAACCTCAACTCCGCCATCCTTTTCCAAACTTTCACTGTATGGCTTAACAACTTGATACTCCTATAGTTATTACAATTCTAAATATGATGCGATCCGACCAGAGGCCTTATCATAATGGGCGTCCCAAGTCCAACCGAAATTGGAGACCACCCTCGTTACCCAACCCAACCTCCAGCCGCCTGCCCTGAGTTGGCTGAATCTCGAGCATGTAACAAGATAATGTAGCAGCTTACATAAAGAACCTCGAATAAGATCACAACCATGACCAACCCAACCAAGTCCAACCATCCCATACCAACAATCTAACCACATCCAACCAATACCGAAACAAGGGCTACAAACCAGGACATAACCAAAGATGTTCCAAAACATAACATAATTAATCCTAAAATAAAATATGACGGAACAACGATAAATTATGTCCGATGATGCCAGCCTCAATATCAATATCAATGCTAAGGCTGACACCTATATCGAACCCGCCCATTTCAAACCATAAAAGTACCACAATGACTCTAACAAAAAGAGTAATAAAATCCGATTGGTACATGCCCCCAACCATAGCCAAAACCAATATCCAAAATAAACCAAAGTGTCTAGAAATATCCATAACATGAAATGAAGCCTTCCAAAAGGATGGAAGCTTACCACTTTAGTCCAAATATTGTCCCCAAGTCAATCACTATGTAGGAGGAGTAGAATAGTCGATTCCTACATAGCGTGGGTATACGGCCGCCAGTAGACAGGCTAGTGGGTGAATGCTAGCATGATCTTAGGATAAGGATAAAATAATGCCATTTATAAAATCAAGTAAACTCTATATGCACACAACCATACATACATAGGTTATATATATATAACCATGACGAGAGAGGGACCGGATTTAGTATACCCTTGAAACCTTTATCTGGGCTGTGTAGCTTTACCGTCCTAAACTATCCACGGGCTATATAGGTTCAGCTCTCCCTGCTGAAAGGGACCCAGTGAGTGTAGCCGCACGACCAAGGAAGAATTCCTTGGGAAGACTAGTACATCCCCCAAATATAGTGTGACATACGCATACGGTCAACAAGACCAACCTTACATCGACAAATATAACTTTCTATTTTGGTTTTCCCGGGACCTTGAACTTCCATGGCTTAGCTACACATTCCGCTATTATTGTCTAATTAAAACTATTTTCCAAATAATCAAACCATAATCCATTTATTTACAAAGACCATTGATATTGGTATCGTCATACCAACCTTTACTTACAAGTATCATCCACAGCCAACCATTTATAGGTTTAAGGGGACATTCAAGTGCCTTTTTTAATTACCATATTAAACCACATGGGGGATTCCATGTACCCCACAAGCATAACCATTTATCCATATATCCTTCAAAACTATTTAAATTATGCATAATTCCTTTTCCAAGTTTTAAAACATGTAAGAATTCCATTAAAATATTCAATGCAGTGAATATTTCTTTATAAGCATTTTGTCAAACACATTGGGGGCATAATATAAAAAAAATAATTTCAATTACCATTAAACCATTCCCATACAATCCAATTATCCAAAACCACCATTAATGCGCATAAAGCATAATTAAAACCATGAAAACCATAACCAACCATTTAATATCAAAACCCGCAATTCATATTTGAAAACCAAAATCATACAATCAATAAGGTTATGAAAACATTCATAAAAACCACGATTACAGTTAGAATTAACAATGAGGCAAAAGAACATGTATTAAACCAAGATGATGATGGAAAGAAATTACCAAGACAAGCCTCAAATCAATCCTCTAGTTAAAACCCTATCTTCTGTAGCCCAAAAGCTTTTAAGAGAATTTTAAAGTGTTTAAAATAGTTTCTAAGTGTTAATGAATAGGATAATAGTATAAATAGCCTCCTAAGTAGGTTAGAAGTTGTGGGACCTTATTAGGATAAGTGAAAAAATATCCAGAATAACTCCACTTAAGTTGCACAAAATCCCATCCCAGGGATACGACTGACCCTCACGAGTCCTACCCTCCTATATGAGTGGTACCCTCCACTCATACCCTAAGCCTCAACCCTTGGATCTAACACTGTCTAGTATACAACTCATCCAACAAATTCA
Source organism: Capsicum annuum (assembly GCF_002878395.1). NCBI lineage: Eukaryota > Viridiplantae > Streptophyta > Magnoliopsida > Solanales > Solanaceae > Capsicum > Capsicum annuum. The sequence goes on from NC_061115.1 coordinate 65,795,075, forward strand.
TATCCAAAGGATACGATCTGTACCCTTTATCCGTACCCTCAACAGGTTTAAACCCAAGGAAGATTTAGACACAGTCCACTATACGAGTCCTGGGTATGACTCGTACCCTGACTTATGGTTCATGGTGAATCACTCGTACTTAGATCCAACCTAAGTAACCAAGTCTAAGATTAAGTCCTAAGTAACCAAGTCTAAGATTAAGTTAAGGAACTAAATAATCCATAATCACCAATACAACTTATACCCCTAAGTCATATCCATTCCAATAACCAAAATTCATCCCACCAAACAACACTGGTCAATATACGACTGAACCATACCATACGTAGCCCAACATACGGCTCATACCCATGAGTCATATTGGGTCCAGATATCAGAATTTCAAAAAATTTTCTAGGTCCAGAAACCAAGTTATTTCAAAATAACACCCTTATTCATATACAGAGGAGCTATCATATTAATTTTTAAGCTTTGGTCATATTTAATGTCCTGAAAATGACATTAAACAACTCGATCAGCTACTTCAGACCTACTCTACATGTGCTCTTCTAAAAGTCCATTAGAATCTCATCAGGGTTTTTATACCCTTACATGTACTATTAATAATATCCTTAACCTCCTTAACTTTGATACGCCAACAGTAACCTTAATGTTGATACCTCTCTGAGTGCTTCACATCCCCCAGCATAATGTCTTTGTCCCCCATTCCGTTCAATAGGTTATGAATGTATGACTGGCATATCTTCCTAATGAGTACACCTTTTACCAAATTAAAACTATACCATCCTCATCCTTGATGCACTTCACTTGGTCAAGGTCATAGACCTTCCATTCACTAGCCTCAGTTAGTCTATATAACTTCTTATCCCTACTTTTATCCTCTAATTCAACATATAATCTTTCTAGCACAACTTTTTTATCCATTGTAATTGCTAGCTTAGACTCCTACCTACCCATCTTATGCTCCTCCCTATTCATCCATTTCTCATTCTCGATCGTGCTTTCCACTACCTTCGGGTAAGAACCCTTCTTGTCCTCTACCTTCTCTTGTACTTTTTTATTCCACCACCAGTTTCTTCGATGCCCGCCAGATAGACCTCTCGATACACCAAAAAATTCTCTAGCCATTTTTCTAATGCAACTAGTAGTCTTATCCTATATACTGTCTAAATCTCCAGTACTTATCCAATCCCCTACACCCCTCAATTTCTCCTTTATCTCCAAGCCACTGGCCATAGTCAAGCTACCTCAATTGATCCTAAGTCGATCATCTATGTCCCCCTTCTTTCTCTTCTTCTTGATCTCCAAACCCATTACCAAAATCTTATGTTGAGTCGATCGTTTCTTATTTAGAATACTCGTACAGTCTTTACAAATACCTTTATCCATATGCGTAAGAAGCAAAACATCTATATGAGTCTTAGACACCGAACTATAGATGGTAGCCAAGTGATCCTCCTTTTTAGGAAAGATCAAATTCGCTATCCTTAACCTAAAGGCTCTAGCAAAATCTAAAAGTGAAGCTTCTCCTTGTCCCTCTTCTCAAAATCAGAGCTTCTATGTACATCATCATAACCCTTTGATAATGATCCAATGTGTCCATTGAAATCATCTCCAATGACACGCTTCTCGGTGGTAGGCACACCTCTCAACACCTCACCCAAAACCTTTCAAAAAATCTTCTTCTCCTATTCTTCTAAGCCTGCTTTAGTGCACACGCACTAATAATGTTTCAAGAATATATACCCTTCAAAGACCAACGTAATCCACATCACCCTGTCATTAACCATACTAACCTCTACCACTTGCTCTCTAAGCTCTTCATCTATCAAGATTCCTACCCCATTCTTATTCTTCACACATCCTGAGTAACATAAGTTATACCCATCAACATTCCGTGCTTTAGTGCTTATCTATTTGGTCTCCTGTACACAAGATACCATAATCCTCCTCTTTCTTAGATTCTTCACTAGTCTTATGAACTTTTCTTGTAAAGTCCTGATGTATCATGACCATACTCTCAACCTAGAGACTCTCTTAACCCACTTACCCCCTACCCTGAACTTCACCTCATTCCTAACCCTGCGCCAACCCCGTCCCTGTCCCCGACCTCGATTGAAGATATAGCCCTAGTCTATCATTATCCACCACATCCCAGTATGAAAACTAATCAACAAATGTACACCTCTCAACAAAGAAGGCCAGACTCTAATAACACTTCAGCTATAAGCGCAAAACAAATATAAACTACTAAGGGTGAACAGAAGCAGAAATCACGACTAACTCAAAGACAAAAATTAATAAAGGAGAAGGAATATACGTAACGAGCGAATTACCAATAATACAAGTAGGAAGGAAACACCAAATTAGGACAGTTAAAGATTATCTTAATTCAATTTAGGTAATCATGCTAGTAATTAATTCTCGCATGTGAAGTGACGGTTGTTCATCATCTACTTCTGCACCTCTTCTCCAGTGTAAGATGTGTCTCTTTTATTTTATTCTTTTATAGAAGCTTTTGTACATATCTAAACTAGATTCTAGGAGTTTACTCGTTAATTAAGTCAACTGTTGTAAACATTATTTTGACAGATTGTTGGTTTTGTATTAAGTTCATACTTATTAAAAGTTGTTAATTGAATTCCATATTCTTGGGTGGTAAGGATTTATTTATCTAGTTAAAATAAAGTAGATAGCTGATAAGATCTCGTAATTTAGATCGTAACAAGATTCCATTACTCAATATTTGAACTACCTAACAATTTTTGGTGCCTAGCTAAAAAGGTCTGGATCTCTCTCTTTTGTTCTTTTTTCATTTGAGATCTAGATCAGATTTGACGGTTGAAGATTATTTTAACAATTCAGATAATCATGCTAGCAATTAATAATTAAATTAATTTAAGTACTCACTTGATCTCTATAATAATTGTGGGCGTTGCATCTGTTAGCTGCGGTGTTCATTTAAATCTACATGTTACATGGAGTTCAAAAAGAAAATTCCAATGGAGTACGATTCTATTTTTTTAACATTATATACTTTACTAGACATCGACGGTCCTTGCTAGCAAAGGCCAATATATATATATATATATATATATATATATATATATATATATATATATTATTTTTTGTCTCAATTAATATGACATAGATATAATTTAAATAATTATATATTAAAATAATTAAAATTTTAATTATTATGATTTGTAATATTTTTTTCTATTTCAATTTAAGTAATACTGATATAATTTCGAGAGTCGGTCAAATATTTTATATATTTTATATTTTTTAATTTGTTAATTATGTGATTTGTAATGCTTTTAGCATAATTTTTCAATAACATATGAATATTCTTTCCGTTCAAGTTTATATGGCGCACACGCACGCACACACTATGTTACTTTATGTCTTTCTCTGTCTCATTCTAATTTATGTGGCACTAATAAAATTTCGATAGTCAATCAAATAATTTATGTTGACATATCATTTTGTGTCTATTTTATCCTTTTTATGAAATATTATTAATTTTTCATTGTTTAGACGATCATAATAATTAATTAGAGTGATATAATAAAATTACGATTGATGCAACGAAGCAGACATGTCTTAAATAATTTATAACAACTAATTAGAGGTGGTATAACAAAATTACTATTAAAAATACTTCTGAAAAAAATGTAAATGAGCTTCTTATAAGACATCAAGTTAATTTAAAACATTACAAGTAATTATTGTTGAAATAAAACCTTACACATTTGAATGGTGCTATTCGTATGTTAAATCCCTAAATCTAGGGTTTGTAGCATTTCAATTACGTTAGAATCTCCTATTTTGACTATTCTCATGCTCAAGTCTATGAATTTCAAGTGTTTAATGAAATGCCTAAATGATTGGGGTTTGAATAATGACTCCTTGTTATGTTTTCAAGAGCTGTTTGATAGAAAAAGTCCTTACACGTTGAAACTTGAAGTATGTTTAGCTATATCTTGGTAATTCGATTTTCAAGTTATGTTTTCAATTTATTTCGCGTGGAATGCATTATACTATATTTTAAATATTAAGAGTTAATTTATCATTTTATTTCTATTTTACCTTTTTTATTAAATATTATTAATTTTTTAATATTTAGACGGCTTATAATAATTAATTAGAGGTGGTATAGTAAAATTATGATCGAAGTAGCTGGAGAAGACAACACAAAACATCAAGAGTTAATTCATCGTTTTATGTCTATTTATCCTTTTTTATTAAATATTATTAATTTTTTTTAATACTTATAAGACTTATAATAATTAATTAGATGATATAGTAAAATTACAATTGAAGCAGTTGGAGCAGGCAACACAAAACATCAAGAGTTAATTTATAATTTTATGTCTATTTTATTTTTTTAATTAAATATTATTAATATTTTAATACTTAAATAACTTATAATAATTAATTAAAAATAATCTAATAAAATCATGATTGAAGTAACTGAATCAGACAACATAAACAGACATATCAACCTCGTACCTGCTCATCGGCACTTATTATTAAGTAAAAAAATAATAGAAGTCACTTTATGCTAGTGGACCTTCATAAAGAAAAAACAGAGAAATTGAAAGAAATATTAAAACACAGAGAATTCAATATTATTTTGCCAATAGATTGGGCTCTCGTTGATCTATCATATTAAAGAGTGTAAACTATAAATGCCTTTCATGGTGGGTGTACAAAATCAACTTTCCTTCTTTTTTTATATACTAGTTGAATTGCACGTGTGAAACACGTGTAATATTTAATTATTTAAAATTAAATCATTTTATCTATTACAAAGATTTTTAATAAAGTGTGAAAAGTTCAAATCATTTCTCGAATCACACTTTAATATAATAATGTAAACATAACATATACAATAAGAAGTTTCAAATAGTAAATGGATAATTACTTTTGTGATTGTCATGCAGTACCTCTTTTCCCTGCTGCTAGAGGTTAAGAGAGACGAATTGATTTGAACCATATTTATAGTACGATTATTCATTTATTTTTTGATGAAGAAAATTTGGAGAAGAGATAAAAGTGAGAGAATTGTTGAGAAAAGTACGGTGAGGATGGCAAAAAAATTAAAATCAACATAATTTTTTATAGAAGTTAGTAAAAGGTATGTTAAAATCTATTTTACATGGGATAGGAATTGTTGTTTGTTGATTTTGGAATTTTTTTTAATCCTATATTGCATGAGAAAGATTCACTTAAATCCTACTTAAGATGAGATGAATTTTTTATTTGTTTGTTTGTTTGTTTTTGACAAAAAACATCAAAGCTGGGAGAAGAAAATCTTTTTAATTTTTTTTTAAATTTCACGGTGCAAGAAGGGAAATACTGGGTGAAGGATATAATTTTTTATAATTATATTTTTTTTGGTTTGACGTTTGAAGAATGGGTATTCTTTTTTTGATAATTTTTTTGGTTTCTGAATATTTTATTTAGGATTTTTGGGTTGTTCTCTTTTAGTTGAGAATGGTGAGTTTTCTTTAAATGGTGGAAGAAAAATCCTATTTTTGGGAGAAAAGGTTTTTCTTTTTGTAATATAGTAAATATTTAATATTACTAAAATAATAGGGGACAAGAGAAAAGACGATTTTGTATAAAGTGAAGACTTTAATGAAGGATAAAAAGTTCAAACGACATTTATAAGGTCATTCACATTTTTAATATATTATAAATTATAAATTATAGATATAGATAAAATAAATATCTATTTGCTTCTCCATATGTCAAATATTTTTAATTTAATTCTTCATTTAAAGAGTAAACTCCATAAATTAAATGCCTTTCATGGTGGGTGTACAAAATCAATTTTTCTTCTTTTTTATATATGAAATAAATATCTATTTGCTCCTCTATACGTAAAATATTGTTTATTTAACTCTTCATTATTATTTATCTTTTAACTTCTATTTTTCTTTTCTTTTTCTTTTTACTTTAATTTTTTATCTTTTTGCTTTTTTTTCTTTTTCTTTTTAGTTTTTCTCAACTTTTACTTTTTTTCTTTTCTCCTCTCAACTTTTTTATTTTATTTATTTTTTGTTCTGTCTTTTATTCTTCTCTGCCTTTATTTTTTTTTTTATTTTTGTTGTCTTTTTATCTTTTATCTCAACCTTTATTTTTTTTCTTTTCTCTTCTCAACTTCTATTTTTTTTCTTTTTTACTTTCTTTGATTTTTATTTTATTTTATTTTTTAAAAGGTTTTTTCTTCAACTTTTATTGTTGTTCGTTTCTTTTTCTTTTCTCCATTTCCTTTCAATCAACAAGTTACGCCCCATAGGCAAGAGTTGACACTACAATATTGTGTCTTGATTTATGAGACGCTCAACAAATCTTGTCTTAGAGGCAAGATTTAGCCCAAGACTTTCAAACAAGTTATCTATGGGCAAGAGTTGATACTACCACATTACACTACTGGAAATTACCTCTATTGCAACGAACTTTTTGGCGACGGTTAACAAAGTGTTGCAATATGCGGTTTGTTGCAACATTTTCAAGCGTTGCCAAAAATTATTGTTCTATTAGCTATAACTTAACATTATAATCGTTGCTTTTGACCATAAGCATTTCAATAGATAAATAAAATAAGCTATAGCAATGCTTATTTTATTTCCTCTTTTTTCACAAAAAATTTCATTCAGTCCGCCAAGAAAAGTACATTTTAGTAAAACTTTCGGCTACATTGTACAATCGCTTATTTCTCTCTTAGCTTAAACCTAGAACTTCTCATCGCTACAATCGATAGTTAGGGCTGCCGGTGTACTCTTCAATTAGCTAATAGAATCACTACAATGGACGATTAGGGCTGTTAGTGTACTCTTCCAATAGCTGATAGAATCGCTACAATCGACGATTAGGGCTACTGGTGTACTCTCAGCTAAAATCGCTAATAATAATCTCTACAATTGCTATAAATGATTCAATCTTGTCGAGATGATTTGGTAGTGAGATGCCAGTGGTGAGTTCTGTGGGATTTACTTATAACAACCTAAAAATTTGATGAAATATGTGAAATTTGTGATTTTATATCATTTGACTATTTTATTCTTCCTCGTAGTTGTATTATGATATTTTTGGGGTGTGGGAGTGATTGACATGATTTTGGATGCATTTTTGTATCATTTATGCAATATTGTGGTTTTGATGGCTTCGAGAGCCTTATTTTGGACTTATGTGGATATCTTATGATCCGTGCGATAGATGGCCAAACAGACTGCGCCACAACTCTGGAATATCAATTTTAGACTAGATAGACCTTTGGTTTGGGTGCTGGTGTACCCGAGCTCATTTCAAACTATTAGTCGAAAAGTTGGAAAATTAGAAATATGGGTGTGGGACCCATATTTGATTGAAACGACCTCGGATAGAAAAATCAAACTTCGCCAGTAGATTCAGAATGTCAATTTTAGGGTGTTACTATGTTTGATATGATTTTAGGGTGTTAGCGTACATTAAGTTGGTTCAGAGTAAGGATGAAGAGGAGAAGCGAGTGAGCAGGGAGGAGTACAAGTTAGCTAAAAAGGAGGCTAAGTTAGCTGTTACGGCTGCTAACACAATAACTTTTGTGAGTCTATATAAGGAGTTAGATGAGAAAGGTGGGGAAAAAAGGTTGTTTAGGCTTGCCAAGGTTAGGGAGCAGAAGGGTCGGGATCTGGACCAAGTGAAGTGCATTAAGGGAGAGGATGATAGAGTTTTAGTGGAAGACGCCCTCATTAAGAAAAGATGACAGTCGTATTTTCATAGGCTCCTAAATGATGAGGGGGACAGAGGTGTTGTGGTAAGGGAGTTGGAGCACTTCGGGGAGTTTCGTGATTTCAGCTTTTGTTATCGTTTTAAAGTAGAGGAGTTCAGCGAGGCTATTCACAAGATTCAAAGGGGCAGGGTGATGGGGCTCGATGATATTCTGGTAGATTTTTGGAAGTTTTCTTGTGGGGTAGGGTTGAGGTGGCTAACCAACTTGTTTAACATCATTTTCAAGTCCCCTAAGATGCTTGAGGCGTAGAGATGGAGCACTATAATCCCTTTATATAAGAAAAATGGTGACATTCAAAGTTGTAACAATTATCGAGGTATTAAGTTATTATCTCACACCATGAAAATTTAGGATAGGGTGGTGGAATGGAGGTTAAAGAAGATTATGTCTATTTTGGAGAATCAATTTAGTTTTATGCCTGGTCACTCCACGACTGAGACAATTCACCTAGTGCGAAGACTGGTAGAGCAGTATAGAGAGAAGAAGATAGATTTTCACTTGATGTTTACTGACTTTGAAAAAGCGTATGACAAGGTTCCTAGGAAGGTTCTGTGGAGATGCTTAGAGGCGAGAGGGGTCCCTATGTTGTACATCAGAGTAATTAAGGACATGTATGAGGGGGAGAAGACTCGGGTAAGGATAGTAGGTGAAGATTCTGAGCATTTCCCGATCTTGACTGGGTTACCCCAGGGATCGACTCTTAGTCCATTTCTTTTTATCGTGGTGATGGATGTGTTGACGAGGAGCATACAAGGCGAGGTGCCTTAGTGTATGAATTTTGCGGATGATGTAGTTTTGATTGATGAGTCGTGACAAGGTGTTAATGATAAGATAGAGGTTTGGCAACAAACCATGGAGTCTAAAGGTTTTCGGTTGAGTAGGACTAAGACAGAGTACTTAGTGTGCAAGTTTAGTGAATCGAGGCAAGAGGAGGAGGTGGTAGTGAAGTTGGATTCCCAAGCGGTTTGCAAGAGAGATAGTTTTAAGTATCTTGGGTTTACGATTCAGGGGAATGGATAGATAGATGAGGATGTCTCTCACCGTATTGGGGCAGGTTGGATAACATAGAGGCTCGCTTCAGGAATTTTATGTGATAAGAAGGTGACCCCTAAGCTGAAGGCAGATTCTATAAAGTTCTAGTCTGACCAGCTATATTATATGGAACGAAGTGTTGGCCGGTTAAGAATTCTCATATCTAAAAGTTAAAGGTGGCGGAAATGAGGATGTTGCGTTGGATGTGTGGTTTTACAAGGGCTGACAAGGTTAGGAATGAGAGTATTTGGGAGAAGGTGGGAGCGGTGTCGGTGGAGGATAAATTGCGGAAAGTTAGGTTGAGATGGTTTGGCCATGTGATGAGGAGAGACACGGATGCCCCGGTTCGTAGGTGTGAGAGATTGGCCTTGGACGGTTTCAAGCGAGGTAGGGTAGACCGAAGAAATATTGAAGGGAAGTGATTAAACGTGATATGGAGCAGTTACAGCTGACTGAGGATATGACCCAAGATAGAAAGGTATGGAGGAAAGACATTAGGATAGAGGGCTAAGGTGTGTGGTTGAGCCGTAGGCAGTAGGTAGGAGGGCATTGGTGGGCAATATTCAATTTTTTTGGTGGATGTCATACCTATGTTATTTTATCATGTTCCATGCATTTTTTTCTATATATACTGTCTTTGGTCTTGAGCCGGGGGTCTATCGGAAATAGACTCTCTATTTCCTTAGAGGTAGTGGTATGGACTGCGTACACTCTACCCTCCCCAGACCCCACGATGTGGGAATATACTGGGTTTGTTGTTGTTGTTGTTAAATCTCATTTCGACCCTAGGTTTGGAAAATTGTAATTTCGGGTTTCGGGGGTCAATTTTGTGAAAATGATATTTTCTTGAAAATATGATATCGCCATCGCTTTTAGAATGCCGAATTTAGTGTGTTTGCATAGTTCGTTTGCATAAATCTTACTCCAAACGAATCCCAGTCACCCCGTTGAAGTTCGAATTGAGTTTTAAAAAAAGCAGCTCTTTTTAGACAGCAGTGCAGAAAAATCTGCACTGATAAATAAACTTTTTTGACCTATTTTGCTCTTTCTTCATCTTGCCTCTTGGGAGTTAAACCCTAAATAGTTTGGGAGCTTAAAAGTAAAGTTTATGAGAGCTTGGGAAGCTAGATTAACATCTTTTTCTTGATTCTATTATGGATTTAAGGTAAGAATTTACCTTTTTCTTAGTAATTTTTTGATTAATTTCTCAAAATCCCAAAAATCTTAGAGCATGATTTTAAACCCAAATTTTACCCCTTTCACTTGAATAATACTTTTATCTTATAATTACTAGTTTTTCATCAATTTAATCTTAAAAACAACTACGATTCTTGATTTTAACCCAGATTTCAAAAATTTTACCCGGTAAAGCTCAAAAATGGTTTTTCTTCGATTTGAACCCCAGTTTGACTTGATTTAACTTTGGTTTTCAGCTGTAGGTACCTAAAAATATGAGGAAGATATTTTTGAATTAAAGTTCTTATTTTGCCCTTCTTTTTTGAAAACCCATTTTGGGGGTCTATTTTGACTCCAAACTAAAAGTAATCAATATGTGTGTCGTTGTTTTTTGTTTGATTCATAGATTTTATATTTAATATTTTCATTGGAATTTGGGATTATTCATGAAGAGTAAGATTGCGGGTTCAAGTGTAGCGGATCGATTTTGGCTTTTGAGGTAGGTTATGACTTAACTCTTCAGACTGGGATGGATAGTAAATAATGGTACAAAATGCATGTTAAGGGTGAAAATAATCATGAAAAATAGCTATCTATGTGTTGTGCCCATGTGGGGGTCTATATGTGATGTCATTGTCAAAATTGAGATATTATGTGATATGTTTAACCGTGTAGGGTCCTATGTGATATTGATAGCCTTGAATACATGTGAATAATTATATTGTGTTGTTTAATGTGGTACCATTGGTTTATTGTGATTATATTCATACTTTATTGGCATATAATACATGTGGAAATTCATGGATGAAACAAAAATAATAAGTGGATGTCATGTGGTTGTGGGAATGTATCATTGTGGTTGGTTGTGGAAACATATGATGTGATTGATTGTGGAAATACTCATTGTGATTGGTTGTGAGCATTACATCTTCATATCATACTCATTCATAAAATATTGGTACCACCATGGCAACATCTGAGAAATACTGGCAACACCTTTTTAAGAAAATATTGGAACACTTTATAAAATCCTTTTCGAGGGATATTCCAAAAAGGAGATATGAGATATGTGGGTTGTATATGGGTTGAAGAACCTCCATTGGTCCTACGTTGGGAGGTTTTAGCTCCGTAGGTGTATACGGGGATTGTGCGATGATCCCAGAGGTTGTGCAACGACCTCATGCATCATCATCATCATCATCATATACATTACATTTACTTTATTATGTTTATGTTGTGTTGTATTGCCTTATTGAATTGTCATCTATGTATTTGTCTTATCTTCCTTTATTTGTCTTTGATGATTTTGTATCTACATGTTCTTGCTTGTTCTATTTATATGTGACATAATGTATATTTGTGTTTTATATCTTGCTATTTTGTTGTAATATATGTGAGATATGTTAGAACTGTTAGTGCAAGCGGTGTGGGCTACCGTTGTGGGATATTTTTCGATTGCAGGTTACATGCCCTTAATGTATATTTTGTATGCTTTATTTACTACTTTGCTTGGTCTGCCTATGATACATACTGGGTACAAGTGGACCGTACTCATGCCTACTGTGTCCTTTCGGTGTAGGTCCTAGCTCGAGTGTGCCTAAGATTTCTTAATTCGGGCGATTGTTGGAGCTTCCAAGGTAGTGGTTGGATATTCATGCGTCCGAAATTCACCTCTATCTTTCTAAAGTAGTTATGTCTTTATTAGTATTCAGAGATAGATATTATTCCTTTTGTGGTTATTTTTCCAATGTACTTGACTCTTGGATTGTATTAGTAGTTCTTACACTATTTACACCTGGTTTTGGGCATGATTGACATTTTGGATAAGTTCTTTCCACATTGTTATGATTTCTTATATGGTTCGGCTTCATTCTAGAAGCCTTACCATGGGATATTTTTGTTTTTGTTTTTTTTTTATCAGTTTGAGTGATTGGCTTACTTGTCAAGGTACGCTGCGATAAGTGCCATTATGACCCTTATTTTTGGGTCGTGACAAATTGGTATTAGAGCAGCTAGATTTTATTGGTCTCAATAGTGTAAGAACGAGATATCTAATAGAGTCTCATAGATTGGTATGTAGACGTACATATCTATCTTTGAGAGGCTATAGGACGTCTTTAGGAAACTTTCATCATTTTATTCTTTATCGTGATAAGTTCTTTCATACCTTATGTTTTGAGTTTTGTTTCACTCTTTCCATGCGAATGGAGTTGCTTATGTTGCTATCAGTTGAGAGATGTTGTGAGAAATTAGTGGATATTATTTGTCGATTGTAGGCTTATTGATGCTCCTGAGTTGTCATGTGATCAGTTTGTTGATGCCTTTCTAGAGAGATTTATTCCTTTTAGTTTGAGAGATCATTTGCGGGATAAGTTTGATCATTTGAAGCAGGGCTCCACGACAGTTGTTAAGTATGAGGCATGCTTCTATACCCTGTCTAGATATTCCTATGATAGTATTTCCACCGAGTTTGAGTAGATACGAAGTTTGTAAAGGGTTTGAATATCTCTCTTTAGTTGGCTACGTCTCAGATAATTATGATTAGGGATTATTTTTAGAGTATTATGGATTATGCTAAGATGATAGAGGGTATTCTTAGTGCATTTCAGGGAGGTGCCAAAAGGGTGCGTCATTTTGGTAAGTTCAGGAGTCAAACTTATTGATGTAGAGATTTTAGAGGTTCTCGTAGATATCATGGTAGGCCAGTGCAGGTGACTTTATAGATTTCAACTGGTGGATCCTCTAGTTCAGCAGTTCAGGGTGATCGTTCAGGCTCATTTGTACTTTCTTTTGTTGAGACTGGTCATAGAGGTTTCTATGTGTATGATGAGGTTGGCCATGTGGACAAGGACTATTCTTGCTGTGTGTTTAGAGCTATTCCTAATTCAGCTGTGAGAGGTAGATGTTCTACCAAAGGTGCAAGACGTAGAGATGGTAGAACCCATATTGGTGGTTGTGGGGCTACTTAACTAGTTGGTAGTAATGGACAGTTGTATGTTGTATCAATTACATTTGAGGCAGAGGTTTCAGATGTTGTGATCGCAGGTACCATCCCATTTGTTTTAGATCTACATCTTATTATTTAATCCTGGATCGACATTCTTCTATGTGTCTATATATTTTGCTTCGGGTTTTGATTCTATTTGGGGCCTCTTGCCATGCCTATTCGCGTATCTACTCAAGTTGGTGATTCTTTTGTAGTGGATCATGCGAACCGATCTTGTGTTGTGACTTTAGCTGGGTGTGAGACTTTGGTAGACTTGCTTGTGTTAGATATGGTTGATTTTGATGTTATTTTTGGGTATAGATTGGTTGGCTCCTTTTCATGCCATCCTAAATCGTTATGCCAAGACTGTGACTTTAACTTCATTAGGTATGCCAAGGATAACTTGGAAGGGTACACTTTATTTGGGCCCTAAGAGGGTCATATCTTATGTTCAGGCTTGTAAATTGGTTGAGAGTGGATATTTGTATTACTTGGACTATATTCGTTACACTAGTGTTGTTTCACCTCCTTTTTTAGATTTTTCCTGTGTTGTCCGTGAGTTTATAGATGTGTTCCCTACAAACTTTCCTAGTATGCCTTCGGACCAAGATATTGATTTTATTATTGATGTTGAGTCAGGCACCAAACCCATTTTTATTCCTCCTTAGAGGATGGCCACAACTGAGCTGAAGAAACTGAAGGATCAGTTACTGGAGTCGTTAGACAAGAGATTTATTCTGCCTAGTATGTCACCTTGGGGTACGCCTTTCTTATTTGTGAAGAGAAAGAATGGGTCTATGCGGATGTGTATTGATTATTGGTAGTTGAATAAGGTGATGGTTAAGAATAAGTATCCTTTTTCTTGCATCGATGATTTATTTGATCAGCTTTAGGGTGTTGCGGTGTTTTCAAAGATTGATTTGAAGTCTAGTTATCACCAGTTGAGGCATAGAGCTTTGGATATTCTAAAAACTGCTTTTCGGGCTCGATATGGTCATTATGAGTTCTTAGTCATGTCTTTTGGGTTGACCCATGCCCCTGCCGCATTTATGGAGTTGATGAACTAGGTGTTTTGACCATATATTGACTTCTTTGTTATGGTATTTATAGATAATATCTTAGTTTATTCCAAGAATAAGGTTTAGCATGAGGATTATTTGTGGATTATGCTTTAGAGATTGAGGGATAAGAAGTTGTACGCTAAGTTCTCTACGTGCAAGTTTTTGTTGGATTCTGTTTCTTTCTTGGGTCATGTGATGACCAAAGAAGGTATTATGGTTGATCTAGCTAAGGTTACAGCGGTTCGTGATTGGGCTAGACCTACTTCGCCCACTGATATTCAAAGTTTTGTTGGCTTGGATAGGTATTATCGATGTTTTGTTGAGGATTTTCATCTATTATAGCTCTATTGACCAAGTTGACCCAGAAAAAGATTTCATTTCAGTGGTATGATGTTATGAAGTGAGCTTCAAAAGCTTAAGGATTTGTTAACTTCAGCTCTTATATTGGCTTTACCCAAGGAGGACGTGGGCTTTATTGTCTTTTGTGATGCTTTAGGTGTTGGGTTAGGTGTTGTGTTGATGCAGGAGGGCAAGATAATTGTGTATGCGTCTCATCAAGATTGGAGCCTTATGAGAAGAATTATCCTACCCATGATTTAGAGTTGTGCGCAGTTGTGTTTGCCTTGAAGTCTTAGAGGCACTACTTGTATGGAGTCTATTGTCAGATCTTCTCTGATAATCGTAGCCTTCAGTACTTCTTTAACAGCGAGATCTTCATATGAGGAAGCACCGTTGGCTTGAGTTGCTTAAGGATTATGACTTGCCTATTCTCTACCATCAGGGCAAGGCTAATGTGGTTGCGGATGACCTGAGCCAGAAGTCGACTAGGATGGGTAGCTTGGCATATATTTTGACCTCGGAGAGGCTTTTGGCCTTAGAGATTCAGTTTTTAGCTAACCAGATGGTTAGGCTTGATATTTTGACAGCTGGGCGTGTTTTGTTAATTGTGGATGTTAGATCTTCTTTGATGGAGCAGATTTGAGCTCATCAATTTGATGATGTTGGATTCGAGATAAGATGTTGATTGGGAAGGTTAAGGAAGCCTCACTTGATTCAGATAGAGTTTTGAGGATTGGGGGTTGAGTTTATATGCCGAGAGTGGTGATCGAATTAGGTTGATCTTGGAGGAGGCCCATTGTTCCAGATATTCTATCCATCCAGGTATCACTAAGATGTATCATGATTTGAGGAAGCACTACTGGTGGGGTGGTATGAGGCAAGATATATAGGATTTTGTGGCTCGTTTCCTATGTTGTCAGTAGGTGAAGACCGAGCATATGAGGGCTAGTGGATTGCTTCAGAGGTTACCCATTCCCAAGTGGAAGTGGGAACGGATCACTATGGACTTCCTGACTGGGTTGCGTTGTACATCTCAAAGTTCTGACAATGTTTGGTTCATAATGGATTGATTGACCAAGTCAACTCATTTTATTCTGGTTTAAGTCTCATTCAGTGTTGAGAGGAAAACCCCTATCGTCATTTGTGAGATTATGCGTCTTCATGGTGTGTTGGTGTCCATTATTTTAGATCAAGGTCCTGTGTTCACATCTTATTTTTGGAAGACTTTTCAGGATGAGTTGGGTACTTGGGTTGATCTTAGAACAATATTTCACGCCCAGACTGATGGCCAGTTAAAGCAGACTCCTCAGGTTTTAGAGGATATGCTCTTTGCGTAGGTGATGGATTTTGGTGGCCAGTGGGAGCAACATATAGCTTTAAGAGAATTTGCATATAGTAATAGCTACCATTCCAGTATTGATGTAGCTCCTTTTGAGGTGTTTTATGGTAGGCGTTGTCACTCCCCAGTAGGTTGGTTTGGTGTTTTTGAGGTGAGACCTCGAGGTACGAACTAGCTTTGTGAGTCTTTGGATAGGGTCCGGATTATCCAGGATAGACTTAGAGCGGCTTAGAGTAGGCAGAAGCGTTATGCTGATTGTAGACTTCGTGCCTTGAGATTTGGAATTAGTGATTGTATTTTCCTTCGAGTTTCACCCATGAAGGGTACGATGAGGTTTGGGGATGAGGGACAAGCTTAGCCCCAGGTATATTGGTCCATTTGAGATTGTTCGAACTGTTGGCAGTGAGGATTATGAGTTTGTTTTGCCCCTTGATCTATCAGCTGTTCGTCCAGTTTTTCATATTTCTATGCTTCGTCACTACATTCCTGATGTGTCTCATGTCATTCATTGAGATTCGGTTCGGTTAGATGAGCGGTTGTCATTTGTTGAGGAACCGATTTCTATTTTGGCTAGGGATGTTAGGCAGTTGCGCTCTAGAGTAATCCTTGTAGTTAAGGTCCTGTGGCGACATCGACCTATAGATAAAGCTACTTGAGAAGTTGATTCTGATATGCGTAGTTCCTAACCCCAGCTTTTCATTGATTCAGGTATTTCTTTGCCTTAGTTCGAGGACGAACTAGATTTTAGTGGTCGATGATGAACGACCTAAAAATTTAATGAAATATGTGAAATTTGTGATTTTATGTGATTTGACTATTTACCCTTCCCCGTAGTTACATTATGATATTTCTGAGGTGTGGGAGTGATTGGCATGATTTTGGATGCATTTTTGTATTATTTATGCAATATTGTGGTTTTTGATAGCTTCGAGAGTCTTATTTTGGATTTATGTGGATATCTTTTGATTCGTCCGATGGATAGCCAAACAGACTGCTCCAGCAGCTTCGGAATATCAATTTTAGGCTAGATAGACCTTTGGTTCAGGTATCGGTGCATCCGAGCTCATTTCGACCTTTAGTTGGGAAGTTGGAAAATTAGAAATATGGGTGTGGGAGCCACATTTAATTAAAACTACCTTAGATGGAAACTCCGACTTCTTCAGCAGATCCAAAATGACGATTTTAGGGTGTTAACATATTTGGTATGATTTTACAGCTTTTAAATCTCATTTCGACCCTCGGTTTGAAAAATTGTGATTTCGGGTTTCGGGGTTCAATTTTGTGAAAACGATATTTTCTTGAAAATATGATATCGCCATCGCATTTGGAATGCCGAATTTAGTGTGATTGCATAGTTCATTTGCATAAATTGTACTCCAAACGATTTTCGGGCACTCCGTTGAAGTCCGGATTGAGTTTTAAAAAAAATAGCTTTTTTAGATAGCAGTGCAGAAAAATCTGTACTGATAAATAAACTTTTTTGACCAATTTTGCTAGTTTTTCATCTTGCATCTTGATTTTATTATGGATTTAAGGTAAGAATTCACCCTTTTCTTAATAATTTCTTAATTAATTTCTCAAGACCTCAAAAATGTTAGAGCATGATTTTAAATCCAAATTTTGCTCCTTTCACTTGAATAATGTTTTTATCTTATAATTACTAATTTTTCATCAATTTAACCTTAAATACAACTACGACTCTTAATTTTAACCTGGATTTTAAAAATTTTACCCGGTAAAGCTCAAAAATGGTTTTTCTTCAATTTGAACCCCTTTTTTTATTCGATTTAATTTGGATTTTCAGCTATAGGTTTCTAAAAATATGGGGAACATATTTTTGAAGTAAAGTTTCGATTTTGCCCTTTTTTTTGAAATCCATTTTGGGGTCCCATTTTGGCCCGAACTAAAAGTAGTTAATATGGGTGTCGTTGGTTTTGTTTTGATGCATAGATTTTATATTTGATATTTTTAGTGGAGTTTGGGATTGTTCGTGAAAAGTAAGGTCGCGGGTTCAAGTATAGCGGACCAGTTTCAGCTTCCGAGGTAGGTTATGGCTTAACCCTTTAGACTGGATTGGGTAGTAAATGATGGTATAAAATGCATGCTAAGAGTGGGAACGAATCATGAAAAATGGCTATTTATGTATTGTGCCCATGTGGGGGCTTACATGTGATGTAATTGTCGAAATTGAGATATTATATGATATGCTTGACCGTGTGGGGTCCTATGTGATATTGATAGCCTTGAATACATGTGAATAATTATATTGTGTTGTTTAATGTGGTACCATTGGTGTATTGTGATTATATTCATACTTTATTGACATATGAGACATGTGAAAATTCATGGATAAAATGAAAATAATAAGTGGATGTCATGTGGTTGTGGGAATGTATCATTGTGGTTGGTTTTGGAAATATATCATGTGATTGGTTGTGAAAATACTCATTGTGATTGGTTGTGAGCATTACATCTTCATATCATACTCATTCATGAAACATTTATACCACCGTGGCAACATCTGAGAAATACTGGTAACACCTTGTTAAGAAAATATTGTAACACCTTATAAAACCCTTTCTGAGGGATATTCTGGATAGGAGATATGAGATCTGTGGATTGTATTCGGAGATAGATATTATTCCTATTATGGTTATTTTATTGATGTATTTGACTCTTGGATTATATTAGAAGTTCTTACACTATTGACACCTGGTTTTGGGAATGATTGGCATTTTGGATAAGTTCTTTCCGCGTTGTTATGATTACTTATATGGTTCGTCTTCATTCTAGAAGCCTTACCGTGGGATATTTCTGTCTCTTCTTTTTTTTATTAGTTTGGGTGATAGACTTACTTGTCAAGGTATGCCGTATAAGTGCCATCATGAACCTCATTTTTGGGTCCTGATAAATTGGTATCAGAGCAGCCAGGTTTCATTGGTCTCAATGTTATAAGAACGGGATGTCTAATAGAGTCTCGCAGATTGGTACATAGACGTCCGTATCTATCTTCTAGAGGCTATAGGACATCTTAGGAAACTTTCCTTATTTCATTCTTTATCGTGCGAAATTCTCTTATACCTTGTGTTCTGAGTTTTGTTTCACTCTTTCCATGCGAATGGATTTGCTTATGCTTCTATCAGTTGAGAGATATTGTGATAAATTAGTGGATATCATTTATCAGTTATAGGCTTGTTGATGCTCCTGAGTTGTCATGGGATCAGTTTGTTGATACATTTCTGGAGAGATTTGTGCCTTTTAGTATGAGAGATCATATGCGGGATGAGTTTGATCATTTGGAGCCGGGCTCTATGATAGTTGTTAAGTATGAGGCATGCTTCCATACCCTATCCAAATATTTCTATGATAGTATTTCCACCGATTTTGAGTAGATACGTAGTTTGTAATGGGTTTGGATATCTCTTTTTAGGTGTCTACATCTTAGATGATTGTGATTAGAGATTCTTTTTGGAGAATTGTAGATTATGCTAAGATGGAAGAGGGTATTCTTAGTGCATCTCAGGGAGGTGCCAAGAGGGTACATCATTTTGGTAAGTTCGGGAGTCGGACCTATCGAGGTAGAGATTTTGGAGGTTCTCGTGGATATCATGGTAGGCCAGTGCAGGTGACTTTATAGAGTTCATCTAGTGGATCTTCTAGTTCAATAGTTCAGGGTGACCGTTCGGGCTCAGTTGTACTTTCTCTTGTTAAGAATGTTCATAGAGGTTGCTATATGTGTGATGAGGTTGGCCATGTGGCCAAGGATTATTCTTACCATGTGTTTAGAGCTATTCCTATTTCAGCTGTGAAAGGTAGGTATTCTAGCAAAGGTGCAAGAGGTAAAGATGGTAGAGCTTGTGTTGGTGGTTGTGGGGCTACTCAGCCAGTTGGTAGTCACGACTAGTTTTATGTTATATCTGTCAAATTTGAGGTGGAGGCTTTAGATATTGTGATCTCAGGTACCGTCCCATTTGTATAATCGCTTATTTCTCTCCTAGCTTAAACCTACAGCTTCTCATCGCTACAATCGATGATTAGGGTTATTGGATTACTTTTTAATTTGCTGATAGAATCACTACAATCAACTATTAGGGATTTCGGTGTACTCTTTCATTAGCTGATAGAATTGCTATATTCGACGATTAGGGCTCCTAGTGTACTCTTCGCTAAAATTGCTAATAATAGTTACTACAATTGCTAAAAGTGATTCAATCTTATGGAGATGATCTGGATGTGAGCTGCCGGTGGTAAGCTTTGTGGGATTTTCTGGTGCCGCTTCAAAAATTGATTTGTGTTCGAAAGTCAGATCGAATTTGCACTTCAATTTCTCTCAAATTTGCACTTCAATTGCTTTAATTTGGGAATTGTAAGGTTAGTGTATTCTTTGACCTAATTTTTTGGGATTTTGAGTTTTTCTTGGGTTCATTTGATTGCGTGATGTTTTTGATTTCTCTTTGTAATTCTGCTGATTATGGTCGATATGTTGGGGAAGATGTCGTAATGCATTATATTGACAACCAGAAGTTGAGGAAGATGAGAGTTACTGATTAGAGTTTTAATTATTGTAGTCTTATTTGTTGATTTAATTTATCTATAATGTAGTTTCTATATTTAGATTGTTATTCTTGTTTATGTGGGTTTTCAGATTAATGAGAAATGATGATGAGAAATAATGTTTGTGGAAAGGATGATCTTTAGCCTGTTACTTAGAAAATGCTACATAAGTAATGTGATGAAGGAAACCATCTCTTAAATTGTTAAGCTTGTCACATTTTAAGATCGATAGTATCTTAGTGAAATTGCTCTGGTCTTTAAAACCAGTCCTCAAAAAACAAGAGGAAAAAGGTGTTTTTGGTTCTCAAAATTGTCAACTTAGAAGCAACTTGTGATGGACTACATCCTGAAGGATTTGTGTTTTCTGGTGTTAATATAAAGCATATTACTTTTGAGATATTTTTTTTATCAGACCAGCAATGGGTATATTGAAATATAGCAGTCGCTCTTATCTTTTCCTTGCCTTTTATATTATAATAAATCAGGCACATATTTTTACAATTCCCTTGTTTAATAACATTTGAGAAGAGACCTCATAAGTATTGCAGTAGCAAAACTTGAGGTATTCCACATGTATCATACTCATTCCAATCCATCTGACTGAAGCTTATAGTTCTCGTTAAGGAAAAACAAAAATATTTGAAGAGTATAAGAGGATTAATCGCTATTTTTATCCCTTTCTTATATGATATGACTGACATCATAAATATCTAGGAGCCGAGTTAGGTTATCTTCATAAAGGAGGATTTTTATTACCTAGTTATTGCAGTCAAATTGAGAAAGCTAATTCTGTTGATTTGATTATTCAATAGATATCTACAACACAACAGTAGGAAGTATATCCAATTTGTGTCTCCTGAACATAAGGAGTCATGAAAATCCAACTAAAACGTTTTCTTTTAGGGGAGGAGATGTGGGGTAACAGTTAGCTTAAGTAGTTAAAAGAAGAGAGCAGTCTTTCAGTTGAGGTCCTTGAAGGTAGTGGGAACGGTGGAAGATCACTTAAACAATAATAATTCATTTTCTTATCTCTGTAATAGTAATGAGAGCCAAGCTAATTTTGGACTATGCTGTAAACTAGTAAATATTTATAGCCTATTGGTTGATCAGTATTTGAGAGTTATATGTAAGGTTGATTTCATTGATACCAGGAATATTTCTGCTGTTCTTGATGTACTTTTGTTCAATAATAGAAAACGTATGAAAATTATCTGTCAGATGGGTCCTTATTAAACAAAAGAAGCTCATGTAATTTTTGGAGAACTATTTTTTCTAGAATTTCTTGTGCTTTCACTCACCACAATAATTTGTTCAATTCACAAGCATTCTTTCCAGAGTTAATCCTGCCCACCTAGGCTGGATCAGATGAGCTCATACCAAGTGTTATAGCTGGGATACATACTAGGAATCTTCAGGTTGTTACTCCCATGCCTCACAGTGCAACCACTAGGACATCCTCCTAGGTACAAGGAAAACTATTTCTTTAATGAAATGAATTCAATTTCTTATAGTTCTAGATTTGTACTTCATCTGCTGTTTGTATTATCTCAGGGTCAATCTGGCAGGAAAATAGAATTTTTTTGTTAGCATAACTAAAAAACTCTATTTGACAGAGTGAGTCTGTAGGGTAGTTTAGAAGATAGAAGAAAAAGTAGGTTTACTGGCCCAAGAAGGAAAGACCTTACTTTAGCTATGTATTTTGATGCATTGAGGGGAAACTAAGTGAAGTATCTTCACTGTCATTTGGTGATTTCATCTAAATCATATGTCATTTAATTAAAAGCTTTATCATTTTCTTTTGGAACTTAAAACTAGGGAACTAGATCACTGGTTTAGCAAGGTTAGATTGAGTAGTTGAATGACATGGATATATCAATGTCTCATTTGTTCCTTACTGATGCCATAGTTCAATTATTTAGGTATTTTTAATGAAGATTTTTTGGACTTTGCGATTGTTAGGTGTTGCCCCTCGTTAAAACTAAACTATAGCATCTAACTCAGTTGGATTTATCTACTATCGATATTAGTACTCATTTTTGCATGTTACTATTTTTCACTGCTATACATGAATAATCTTTTCTTCTTTTTGAAATGATGATCTAAGAAACATTGTAGTAATTTTAACAGCAACTGCGGAGGAGTGCTTTCCCATGATAAAAGTGAAATATATAAAGATACTCCACTAAAATTCAATAATCATTCAAGATTTGGTCCTTTACTCGAAATAAAGTTATTTACTGACCAATCCTTCTTGATGAAAAAAAAAGACATGACATAAGATTTGAAGTTGTTGTCAACAAGAAAATTTTAAATCACAAATTGTACTACAACCTTTGACGTGAAAATTCTCACAATTATGCTAAGGATATACTGCTTTGATTATTATACAATTATCACAATTTAAACTATGGTTGATACCTGTAGCAAAGAGACAACCACCTTTCTAATTGACTGTTCAAAGTTAGGTATGTTAATATGTAGACTCCTTGTATAGCTACTATTTTGCTCTAAATCTCAACTCATGTACTCATTCCGTTCCTTTGTTTATTCTATTATCCGTAGTAAGTTTATTTACTTGATTATAGTTTTTTTAGATTGATTGTTTGTGGGTTCTAGTTACGCTTCATGAGTTCATTGATATTGTTATTGTTGGTTCACATTTTTGAAGAGTCTAAGCAACCTAGATAAGAAATATCATTAAGTTTGCAATATAAAAAACCTAATAATTTTGTTCTTCTATTCGGTGAAGTGTTCTTAGTACGGATTGCTTATGTCTGTTAAACTTGTTAAAATTTTTGTGCAAGTTTCTTGGCTGCCAGTTTCACGTGGTTGACAATGTTCATATTTTAGTTTAGCATGAAACATAATTTTGATGATTTCATTGTGTTATATATGTAGGATCTTAATGGATAGTGAAGATAAAAGTTGGATGAATTGTTTAATATGGTCTAATGAGTTCGAGCGTGGAGTGAAATATTTTCTTGAAAAGGCGTTTGAACATACTGCTCAGGGAAATGAGATATTATATCCTTGTATAGACTGCAGGAATCAACATTGGCGTTATAGAGATATGGTGGAGGATCACTTACTTTCTAGAGGGTTTCTTCCTAGTTACACCAAATGGACTTTCCATGGAGAAAATGCTTTCTCAAGAAAGACACATCATCCAATCAATAATGATGAAGGTTCTAATATGCGTGATGATATTGATGGACTACTTCACGATACGTTTAGAAATATAGACGTTGAATTGAGACATGGAGAAGGAGTTGGAAAGGGATTACCTGAAGATGCAACTAAATTTTTTAAATTATTGGAGAAAGGAAAACAATAATTATATCCTGGTTGTGAGAATTTTAGTAAGGTAAGTTTCACCATTCAGTTGTTCTTGTTTAAATCATTCCATGAGTTGAGTAATGCAACATTTTCAGATCTCTTAGTGTTGATAAAAAAAGTCTTTCCCTTTGCTCAGATGCCAGAGTTTTTCAATAAAGCCGAAAATGTGATAAGAGATTTGGGTCTTGATTATGAAAAAATACATGCATGCCCTAAAGATTGCATGTTATTCTAGAAGGACAATGAGAAAACTGAGATTTGCTCTGTATGTGGGACTTCTACATGGAAGAGTGTTGGTGGTGCCTCAACCAATGCAAGCTCTAAAATTCCTACAAAGGTTTTAAGATACTTTCCCTTAAAGACTAGGCTTCATAGGATGTTCGTGTGTCCTGAAACAGTTGTTGCAATGAAATAGCATGTTAATGAATGACCGAATGACGAAAATCTAAGGCATCCCACTGATGGCCAAGCATAGAAGGATTTTGATCATTTGTATCTAGAATTCTCTAGAGATCCTTGTAATGTTATATTAGGTCTCTCGAGTGATAATTTCAATCTATTTCGAACCATGAGTATTTCTTATAGCACGTGGCCTGTTATGCTGATGAACTATAATTTATCACCATGGATTTGCATGAAGCCGGAGTATCTTATGTTGTTAATGATCATTCTAGGCCCATCTTCTCTTGGAAATGATATTGATATGTATTTGCAACCACTGCTTAATGAATAAAGTAAACTGTGGGAATCTGGAATAAATACTTATGATGCTGAAACCACACAAACATTCAAAATGTATGCAACCTTAATGTGGACAGTTAGTGATTTTCCAGCATTAACAATGCTTTCAGGATGGAGAACTAAGGGAAAATTAGCATGCCCTACTTGCAATCATAACATATGCTCTCAATATTTAAAACATATTTGAAAGATGTGTTATTTGGGTCATCAGAGATTTTTGCCACTTGATCATCCACTGTGAAAAGATAGGAAGTCATTTGATGGTAAAGAGGACCATAGACCCGCACCCATTCCTTTGTAGGGTATAGAAGTGCTTGAAGAGTTACACGGATTCAATAATGTTTTTGGAAAGGGCAAAAATAACAGGTCTTAAGATAATAAGGGTCCTTGGAAGAAAAGATCTATTTTTTTTTGAATTGTCATATTGGCCAGATAACAAATTGAGGCACAATCTTGATCCAATCCACATAGAAAAAATGTATGTGATAGTTTGCTTGGGACTTTATTAGAGATAGATGAAAAGTCAAAGGTTCATGTAAATTCTCCATATGACTTATAAGAAGTGGAAATATGGGTGGAGCTATAACCAGTAGAAGATAGTAACGAAAATGTAAGTTTAGCTCAAATCTTCAGTCTCCAAGGAACCGGAACAGAAAAAATTATTTTGTAGCATCTTGAAAAATATCAAATTACATAAAGGGTGTGCTTCAAATATATCAGATCACGTGTATATGAAAGAGATAAAGATATCTAGGTACAAGAGTCATAATGCTCATTTTATAATGCATCACTTGAAACAGGTTGCTGTTAGAAAAGTGCTACCTAAGAATGTTGCATTGACACTGATTAGGTTGTACAATTTTTTTAGAGCCATATGTAGTAAGGTAATTAGGCCGAAAGATCTTGAAAAATTGGAGTCTAAAATTCGTGAAATTACATCTAACCTTGAAATGATTTTTCATCCATTATTTTATGATATAATGCTACATTTGCCTGTTCATTTAGTAAATGAAATTAAGCTTGGGGGTCCTATTCATCTTCGATGGATATATTCTATTGAGAGGGACCTATCTAACCTTCAGGGACTCATTCGTAATCGATCCTGTCCAGAAGAATCAATAGCAGAAGGTTATTTGGTTGAAGAGTGCTTGACTTTTTGTTCAAGATACCTACATGATGGTATGAAGATGCGATTTAGCAGGTACCAAACTGAACATGAGGAATCCATTCTGAATTTGTCCCCTATATTCCCTAAGAATGGTCATCCAATTGGAAGTGAGAAGAAAAAAATTGCGCTTTTTTTATGGATGTAAAGTTAAGTTATGAAGAACATTAACATGTCCTTTTTTAACACGGGAGATGAAGAAGTGGAAAGTTCATCGAGTAAGATATTTGCATATAAAACTTCATTTATTTGTTTATGATAAGGTACATAAACATCTATTTATAAAGACCTAGTAATTATATTTTTAATATTCTTAATTGCAGGGAACATAAAAACTCATTGAGTAATCATACTTGACCAATACATGGGTAAGAGCAACGAATCATAGTCATGAATTCAACAGTTAGTTTGAAGAAAAAGTTAACTTTAGATGGGCAAGAAAAGATGGAGCCATTGTTGTTGTTGATATTTTGTCTGTAGAAGAACATTCAAAAGATATAGTTGTGGAAATATCAAAAGATGAGGATAAGTTTGACAATACTGATTGGGACTGGATTGAGGCAGATGATTTGACAAGACAGTTCTTTTAAATATATGCTCATCATTAGTTTTATTTTTTTGTGAGTATTAAATTTTCTTTTCGTACATATTTTATATCCATGCTTGTTCAGAAAGTTGATCACTTTAATTTTCAATATAGAGAGAATATTACGTCTCAATATCCTGCCTTCAACTTTGCCTTTTGACAATTTATCATTTGTAGTAAGATTTTTTTTTATCTTGATTTGTGTTATTGTATTATTTGTAGTTAAATGGTGTTGTTGTTTGTAGTTAGATGGTGTTGTTATTCAATTTTTGTGTACCAAAATGGCAAAATTTGTACGAGTTCCAAGAGGAATTGGGTGATCTGATGGTACTTTAGGGGCTGTTTGTTTTGACAGTATTGGTTTTGGATGTGTTGTATCTGAATAAAGCAGAATTAGTGTAAAAGATTTATATAATCAACCTGAGATTTGGGATTTATGCTTCTGTTTAATACATCTGATTGTGTAATCCACTCAAATCAGTATAGAATGGAGGATCTCCATTACGATTTGTGGTTATCAATCAGTTTAGTATTAAGGCGAGTTTATTATTGATCTGTGAAATTTTACGCTCTTAGTTCTTTCAAGATTGGTGCTTTTGTCTAATATCTACTACTACGATTATATTTCAAGCATGCCACCACGTTACAGTGACTCCGTTAGGCAAATCACACCTGGATTGCCTCTTTTCTTATAGAATTACTCAACTCATCAGCTTCACGGAGTTTTTGAGGTTTGTATCTCTACACTATTTGCATTGCATGGTTGAATGTAAATGGATGAGTTTTGTATTACTACTATCACACTGTTCTCTTTTTTTATTCATCAAGCTAATGCTTAAACTGATGCAGGTTGCTAGCTTTAGTGGCTCAAACAATGATTCATCTGCCTGGGAGGACAAGAAGAACCCTAGTGAATCTCTCTTTCCTGCTTAGGTGAGAAAGTTATTTAGCGTATAATTTATTTTGGATTTGAACTAAAAGGTCATGTTAGTACGTTCTCTTTAGAACGTTGTTTCTAAACAAAACTTTTAGTGCAGTAAGAGAACAATATAGAGAAGTTTTAGTACCATTAGTTTTGGTTTTTATATTTGTTCTGTAGAATATTTGTTCAAGTGTGTTCGGGTAGGAAATTGTAGTACAATTTTTCAGTGCCCTATTTTCTTTCTTATTCCATTGCTTATCCAATGTATTTCTTCTTTCCATGCTGCGGGGTAATAAATTGAGAATCTCTAGATAGAATGCGTGTTATATTACATCCTAAGAAAGTCTCTTCCCATCAATTCTGTATTGCATAGTACTGATATCACAATGCATATTATCAGAAAAAAGTTTCTGCACTAGTTTTTACTTGTTATGTTGTTGTTTTATAATAAGTTCTTGATTTGCAGTAATAAAATTTTCTGGATAATTCAACAAAAGAACTATCACAAAAGAGACAAAAACTGCCAAAGGGCTTATTTTTGTGCGATCTTGGGTGGCTTTAATGTTTTATTTACTGTTTGGCTGAGGAACTTATAGGATTTATGACTTGTTTAGCTCAATCAGCTCTAATTAAAAGAAGATCATTGTTGGGTGTTTTACTAATTGAATTATTAAAATAATGCTAGCTGGAAATCTGATCAGTGTAAGGATCATGATTTATTTTGTTCCCTGTGTATGTGTGTGTGTGTGGAGGTTCACCTATCTGTCCATCTATCCAATCCTGGGTGGACAAAGTTACTCTTAAATTGTGATTGTAAGAGATAGCAGATACCTAGGAGAGTTGGTCTGCAAGATGGCCCGAACAGCATGATTTGATTATCCAAAGAAGAAAAAAGTTGTAAAAAGGTTTAATAGATCATTTTGGTTGGTTAAGCATTGTTTATTTTGAGTAGAAATTGAATCTTTAAAATAGTTGATCTAGTAGTCATTTTCTTTTGTTGAGTGTTTATGGTTTATAGCTCATCTAGTACTACCACTATCCGTGTGATGTCAATGATATTTTTATTCTTCTCTGCAGTTATTGAGATAAAATCTGATGCAACTTTGGCTAAAGCTGTTAAGTTGCTATCACAACACAAAATACTAATTACACCTATTGTGGATGTTGATGCCCCCGAAGATACTAGTTGGATTGATAGATATATTGGCATAGTCGAATTTGCCAGCATTGTGGTATGGATCATCCATAAGGTATTAACAATGTCTAATAAATTGTCACAAAGACGGTGATATTCTGTATTGCTTCAGGTTGTCCAACGATTCCAAGAGTTGTTTGCTTAAACCAAGTATAAAGAGTCTCCATACACCGGATACTTTTTCTAAATCCAGGTATTGGCAATGTTATCTAGTCATGGAAAAAAACAACGTTACCAAATCCGTGTTATTTCATATCAGATTATTTGTTGCCCTTCAAGGTCTCATAGAGTTGTAAAATAAATTGAATATGTTTCTTAATGTGTCATTCTGTGGAAGGTCATGTATGTTGTCTTATTTGCAGAGTGTTCCTGTTCAAGTAGGGCAAACACCTCTTTTGTTGCAATACTTTGGTACACTCTTGATGCTGAATGCACACTGTGTACCCGCATACTCCATGCATGTCTAAAACTTAGTGCACTGGGTGCATTTTTGTTATAACAAAATCAATGTCCTTAATAAAAGTTTGATTTCTTAGTTGTGTGCTGAAATTATTGCATTACTAAGTTGAGTAGTTAAGAGCCCAGTTCTCATAAATGTGACACTTTGTTTCCTGTACATAGTTGGTCAGCAGAAATAAATTCATGATTGCTTTTCCCGATTGCTTTTTGTTCTAGTTAGCAGAAATAAGTTTTTGTTTGTTATTTTAACCAGATTTTGCTCTTGATCTTACAGAGAGTTACAGAATCATGAATCAACAAGGGTGTTCGAGAAATCATCAGAAAGCTAAAAACTTTCTTTTAGCTGGATCACTAGCAGCTCTATGAAACATACAAATACTAGAACACAAGAACAAGAAGAAGACAGGCTACATAAATGCAAAGAAAAAGAATCAAAAGCAGAAGGAGAAGTCAAACAACGTTGCACCAATATATCAAGTACTAGAACAATTGCAACAGGTGTCAGCTATATCTCAAGTATCAAAATAAGTGCAACAGATATGTCCGCATTTCACCTCTCTTGCAGCACCAGTAGAGGAGCAAGAGCGACAAGAATTGCCAGACTCCACCACTAGTGCATCACAACCCACAGTTAAATGAGTGCAGCAGGATCCGTCACAACTTCCTAATTTACAAGCAATTGAACAATCTAGAGAAGACAAGAATATATATATTTTAGTTCATACTATTTCAAAAAATGTTTGTATTTGAGTAATTTTGTTGTTGATATTATTGTAGGCCCTTCAACTAATAAAAAAAGAGGTGCTACACAAATGCAAGAAGTACATGGATGGACTGATCGTCAACTAATAGTGCTAAATGAGTTGAACCAGCCTATTGGTCCAACTAAAGTAGTGGCCATTGAATTTTCCAGCTTTCTTGGTGCATTGGCAAGGAATGGGACATTTTGTCCTCTTAATCTCAGTTGGACAAAGCTGAAGACACACGATGATATGTGGAGCTATATTCAGGTTCTAAGTTCTCAATATTTTGATTTCTAATTGAATGCTTTTCACAGTTTTTACATTAACCCAATTCAATCAAGTTAAAGGAGAAATATGACATTCCCAACAACGAGAAAATTGGGCTATGAGATCAATTGATGTTGCATACAGAGGGTATAAGTCCAAACTCAAGAAAGTTTACTTTTATGCCTACACCAATGATAAAATTCGAAGGGCAAAAAGGCCTAGCACTGTTCCAGAAACTGTATTTGAGGATCTCCTTAAGTATTGGAATTCCGAAGAAGCTGAGGTATGATATCAATATGGACAACTGTTTTATTATTATTAGCATGCATTTATTATTAAATTCATCACGCCTAATTTTCATTTTTATGTTGTTCTTTCTTTCGATAAAAAGCAACATATTCTGTGTGTTTAAACCTTCATTGCCTCGATTTTTTATTAAAAACTTATTCATAAATATTGACTTGCAGGATACTTCCAAGATAAACAAAGAAACAGGAAAAAGTTTAAGTATCAGCACACTATGGGCAAAACAAGTTTTGCTTTAATCTGTGAGGTTTGGTGTTTTCTCATATTGTTACTATGAACTTGTTGAGTTTTCCTGATAATATTTTAATGCTGACTTTTATGTAACTAGGAAAAAAACAAGGAAAATTTTGGTGCTTTGTCGAAAAAGGAATTCTTTGTGGTTACTAGAAGAAGGAAACCTGATCGAGTATGCGGGTATTTGGGTAAGCTTTTAATTTGGTCAAAATAGCTTATAAGTTACTTTTTGTTTAAAAAAGGTGTTTGGAAATTTTTGTAATTGTTTAACAAAAATCAATTTTGGCTTTTTTAAAGCCAAAAACAAGAAGCAACCATTCCTAGATTTTTTTTGGGGGGGGTGGGGGGGGGGGGGGGAGCTTATAAGCTATTAAAGTTGACCAATTAAATTACATTTATGTCCCTTATAATTATTTCTTATTTCAAGTTTACCCTTGTAGCGCTAATTCTCCTTCACTACTTTTATATATTCATTGATTTTTCTTGCACTAGTCATGATGTTAATTTAACTTATCTTGATCTTATTATATATATATATATATATAAATATTTATATAAATAATTATTTAAAATTAATATTAATAATTTTAATAGTAATTTCAAATGAATATAATTCAATACCAATACAATTTATAGTTAAACACTTTTATAATGAGTAAAAATTATTAAATTCACATAGCTTGACATCCCATAGAATCTAGCCTAGCTCAAAACAATTATTTTACACCTACGTTAAAATATCTTAAATAAAAAAATAATTTTATTAATTCACCTCTAAAAAAATCTTTTTAGAAACTTAACAAACAACATATACACTATCAAAACGAATTAATTACAAGGGTAATAAAAAACAAATAATTAATATTTTCTTGATTTAGCTAGGTGATCAACTAAAATGAGATAATTATTTTTATAAGATAATCAATTAATATGGGACGAAGAGAATACTATTATTAATCATATTTTAAGTTTTCTTTTTCGGTATATTAATTGAACATTTTTACTTTTTGTATTTATAGCGAACTTAACTCTAGTGATATTAGTACCTCTTTTGTATGAGACTATCTGTATATTAATGTAATTATAATAATTAGTAACATATATATTTTGCTTTAATGATAAGCTCGGCATATATATTAATACTACCCTCGAAGGTTAAAAGTAACAAGTTCATTTTAATAAGAAAATGAAGTGCCTTCACAAATTACACCTTAATGATACAAAGTTTTAACGTAACCATGAAGAAACAAATAATCTTCTAATATATAACTATCTTTTTCAAACACAAACATTCAATATTTAAACTCTTAAAAAAAGTAGTTTTTTTGCACAAAAATTAATAGTCATTCATGAAAATATTATATATATATATATATATATATATATATAAATATATATTAATTTTAATTTGAATCATTTTAGCAATAAAAATTAATAATAATCAACTCTATATATTATTAACAACTATAAAGGCATTTCAAATATTTTGACTAAAAAAAGTGCTTAAAAACATTATTTACCAAACACATCAATAACTTTTTTTCAGTTTCAGCACTTTTATCCAAACACGTAACTGCTTATTTTTAAAATAAGTTCAGCACTTTCAAAAATATTTTTAAAAGCCAATTTTTTTCTGCCTATCCAAATGGGCCCTATATAAGGACTCATCTGAAGAGATTAAAAAAAAAATAGTGTGAAATTTTCTATTTCAGAATTAATCAAGATTATTGTTTTCTTAAATATTGAATCAACTAAATTTACTTGCTTTTGAATCAGATGTGTAGGTTGAAATGGAGAGAGTAGAGACTCAATGTAATACCTCGAGAATCCCAACCGATAGTAGAACCATGCTTCAAGCTCATGAGAAATAAATTATAGTGATTTGGTAGTTTATTATCAAGTTATATGTATATTAATGCTTCAAATACGTCCTAACTATTAGATGAATCAAAACATCCATTACTGATTGAATTCTTGAGAAGGATATTGTCATAGTTAAGTTCAAACAAGAATATCTTTTGTTATACTATGAATTTTTGATCTCATGACCCACCAATAGCTATATAATTGAATTAGATTCCCAACTATACCAATTTTTCTAAAATCTAGTATCGGAGTAAAAAGTTATGGTTTTTTTATGGAGAGCTATCCGAGCTGCCCAGGAGCACGGGCAAGTTGATAGACCGTTAGGTCAGCGATGGACCTTCACTTTGGGCATTGAAACTGAGGTACTAAGGCCGTTTTATATCCTAAAATTAATGGTTGGAGTGATGTTTAGTCACCAGAGTGACGGACTGTCACCCATACCATCAATTTTGTTCGAAACAACGTTGAAAAAATGTTTTAAAGGCCTTTTTGGGTCTTTTCCCACCCTTTTAACCCCTAATTACATCAAATCAAAGAACTTAACTCCTCATTCATCCATTACATCAAAATTATGATTTCTTTTAAGATCAAAATTCAAGAAAAAGATTCAAACCCTTCTCTAAAAAAAACTTAAGAATCAAAATGTCACGATTTAAGAACCTTCAAGAAAAGTTAACCTCCTTCAAGATTCAATCTTTTGAGGTATGTAAAGGGTTGATTCATGGATTTATTTCACCGATGAAGCTCAATAATCCAATTTTTAAACTCATGAATTATAATTTCTATGTGGTGGATTGATTTTAATTATGTTGATGTGGTTGTATGAATCCCAAGTTGGAGTCTTTATGTAATTTTCATGAAATTATGCTAGTATGTGGGTTGGAAACTTTTAAATGGATTTGATTAAAGTAACCATGATGTATGAACTAGTTTATATGCTCAATCCTAAGGTTATTCATGTAATGTGTTTGATAAAATGCCCAAAGAACAAGAATCATGCTTTAGGACTCAATTATGACCAAATTGATGAACCCATGCTTTACCCTTATGTTCAAAATGACTTCCATGTTATTGTTATGCATTAAAACTGTTTGATGGATTGTTCATGAGATTATCCTATGAAATTATGACATGTTTATATGCTTTCCTATTCATGTACAAAACCATGATAATCAAGTGCCTCATGAAATTGTGTAATGATTGTATTATGGATTGTTGATTATGGTCGTGAGTTCAAAAAGTTTCATGTCTTGTCACTTTGATGATATCGAGTCCTGGGGGTACTTGTACCCAATAATTTAGCTATGTGCCTAGAGCCAGTGTCATGTTTTCAAGATATTCTCAGTAAAGCCATGTTCAATAAAATGCAGTCAGTCTCACGACTCAGGAAAACTCAGTAATCTCAGTAATCTCAGTCAGTTATTAGATCTCCATAACATTTTATCAATCAACAAAACTTAGTAAACTCAGTCCAGTCAGTTTAGTATAATTAATTCAGTGTCTATTTAGATCAGAGTAGGATTCAGCACCGAGTAAACACAAGGATGGAAACTCACCTGCGAGTAGAGGGTGTGATTCTTAGAAGCAATCCTTGAACTCCAGAACTCCATAGCTAGTGTAGGTTGAGATATCTAACCTGTTAGATGAGGGTTGATGAGGTGGCTTAACCTGTTATATAAAGGTCACACCGTTCTCCTTAGAGTACCTATTATATGAGGGATCACTCACAGCTTATCCTTACCAGTGGCGCGGTATTGACACCTTCTAATTGGGGTTACTGATTGGACCATAACTCAGTTATAATGCTTTATTTGGGGCATGTCGGTTAGATGACTACTTCCCACAGTTACAGTCTCAGTCTTAGTCTCAGTAATAAAACTCAAATATTTCTACAGAATTCAAGGCTGTCAGATACGGTCACCCAGTTCAGCATAAAACTCAGCTAGTTCCATCAGCAACAGGATTGTCAGACACAGTCATTCAGATAATAGTATATCAAATATACAAAACTTTTGTTATCAGTATTCATATTTAGTAATGTCATGATCTCAATCACAGTTCATGTATTCTTTCATGTATTCTCACATTTATGTTATTTAGTCAATTAGTATTGTTCATGCACATAAAACCCTTGTATTCAACATACCTCACTTGCATACCAGTACATTCAATCGTATTGACATATTTGTGTTATGGTGTTTTATACCATTGGTTCAAAAGCACGAACTCTAGAGCATCCTTAGTAGATCAGCCATTCAGCAGATAGACTAGCAGTGAGTCGTCATCTTTCAAGGATGTTATTATTTGACTATTTCATTCTTTCAATACTTAGTTTAGTTTAGCAGTTGGAGTTAGTTGGTGACATGTCCCATCAAATCCTTATTCCGACAGTTTAGAGGTTTTCAGACTAGCTTGTTCAGACAGTTACTTTAATTATTTTGGTATTGATATACCATATCTCCAGATGTTATGTTTTATTAGAGTGTTAAACCTTATGGCATTTTAACCTTTTATTCCATATTTATACAGTATGTTATGCAGTGCTCAGTTTATAAGATGTTTTAGGAATACTTTCCCTTCTTTAAGTAGTCATGTCATGCCAGTAAGAGTTAGCTCAAATCTAACTCTTATTCTAATCTATTTCTCCCTTTTATTTGTAGATCATGCCTCCCAAAAGTGCTAACGAAAAGAGAATCGGGAATCAGTCAGCACCATACCCATCCAGGAAGATTCCCTAGATGAGCATGTCATTCATGGCGAATTCAGAACTAGCTCCTTTACTTTATCTTACTCAATAGTAGCTCAAAGAAATCAACAGACTGTTGTCCCACCTAGGCATATGATTCATGCCAGACAGAGTAAGGTGGGGAAACATAAGGAGAAAGAAAGGAAGAGAGAAAATAAGAGAGCTAGAATAGGTACCTTCAATTTCAATCAGCCTTGGTCAGAGGGTGGGAATCGTTCTCAGTTCCACCCAAAGTACTCAGTTCCAAGTCCACCCCCAGTCAGTGTCCTAGAACCTAAGTTCAGAAATGGTAGCAGCGATAGGCTGCCAAGCTCGAAGTCTCAGGGCAGTGTAGCATTTGGTCGAACTAATACTCTTTGCCAGACTTGTGGTAAGAACTACAAGGGTATTTACAGAGCTGGCAGTGAGGTGTGTTTCATATGTGGCAAGCCCAGCCACAGATTTAGAGATTGTCCCTAGTCAGGATTTTAAGGTCAGCAGAACCATTTCTCAGATTAGTCTGGCCTCCCGAATCAGCAGGGTGCCGCTTTCAGCGCAACCAGTGGGCAGCGCCCAAATCAACTCTGTTCTCTTCAGTCTCGATAAGATCTAGAAAATTTTCCTGATGTGGTCACTAGTATATTAAAGATCTTTCATTTGTATGTTTACACTTTGCTAGATCCAAGAGTTTTTTTTGTATTTTGTTACTCCTTATATAGTAGTTGATTTTGGAGTCAGTCCTTAAATTCAAGCAGAGCCCTTCTCAGTCTCTACCCCACTGGGTAAATCCATCATAGCCCGATGGGTATATAGGAACTTTTTGGTGATGTTATCTTAGAATGTTACTTCAGCAGACTCAGTCGAATTAGATACAACTAATTTTGATGTTATTCTCGGCATGGAGTGGCTTCATTCCTGCAATTCCACAATCGACTACAGAAATAGAGTTGTCCAATTTCAGTTCTGAATGGACCTATCTTTAAGTGGAAGGGTAGTATTTTAGCATTCAGAGGTTAGCTTGTTTCCTACCTAAAGGCTAAGAAAATGATATCTAAGGGATTTGTCTATCATCTTGTTTGAGTTAAGGACTCCAGTTCCAAAACTCCCAGTCTTGAGTTAGTTCCAATTGACTGTGAATATTTAGATGTCTTTCCCGAAGATCTTCTCAGATTTTTTCCTAAGAGGGAAATAAACTTTGGCTTTAACCTTCTTTCAGATACTTAGCCCATATCTATTCCACTATACAGAATGACATTAGCAGAACTCAATGAATGTGATATTCCAAAAATAGCTTTCAAAACTCGGTATGGTCATTTTGAATTCTTAGTCATGTCCTTTAGACTTACCAATGCCCTAACAACTTTCGTGGACTCGATAAACTGTATTCAACCAGTACTTGGACATATTCATTATAGTCTTCATAGATGACATTCTTGTCTACTCTCGCAGTGAGCGTGATCATGCATACCATCTCAAAAATATGTTATAGACCCTCAAAACCCATTTGTTATATGATATCTATTTATGAACTGCATGTCAGCTCTATAATTATTGCTCATATTCGTGCACGTTAGTGAGAATCATGTATGCTCATAATTCCTAGTATAAGGAGTTTCCATTCACTCTGTGTTGCAAATCATGTCCCGTGAGTACAGAGACTTCAGGCTCAAGTAATACAGCTCATGACTCATGCACTTATGTCATGCTTTACAGTAAGCTCAGCCCACATGACTCATGCTCTACTTTGAATGATCAGCCAAACTCAGATTATGTCACGTATACCCTCAGTTTAAATCCCTCGGTTGAAATCTATGGTATTGATGCTCTATCCCTCAGGACTTAGTTACAACATCAGTTTAGTAATTAATATTCAGTAAAGGACTCAGATAGTCCTGCAGAACTATGGCTTTCAGCTGTCAGTTATTTAGCCATCAGAATTCAGTATCAGTCTAAACCTCAGTTATTGAAATTCAGCTATAAAAATCAAATATTTAGTTCCAGTATAAGTCCAGTTGTAGTCTTAGCTACAGTGTCATCTCCTGTTTAGTAATCAGATCAGAAACTCAGCCCAGATCTAGGTTTGCTTGACCATAGCATTCAATTATTAGCTATTCAGTTATTAGTATTTCAGTACCTTAGATCACAAAATTTTTCTAAATTATGTTATACGCTTGGTCTTGTATCATTAATATAATACAGTTTCACTCATTCATGCTCAGTTATCTCATGTTACCCAGTCATTCATTACCTTCTATGCATAATGCTCTATAGTTTCAATCTAGTTATTCAGACTAAGTAAAGTTCAGTCTTACCTGCCCAGTATTCAACTATTAGCCATATAGTTAATTAGATAAGTTAGTATGTTTATTCATTCGTGCTCAGCACCTATGTTAATATTTTTAGTAGTCTTAAGTGCTATGCTGTACTAAGGCATAGAGTATAGTAGAAGGAGTATTTGAGGGATATGTCTAAGCCTGAAAATTTTAGATGCAGTGCATAAGGCTTAGTCACTCTATTTTAGATGATGTTTCATAGGCATTGCCTCCTAGTATAAGAATCCTAATGATGTGGTGATCCTCTATTCAAATGTCCTGCTCAGAATAGGCCAAGATTTTCTTTCTCCCTACAGTCACTAGACCACTATTGAAAGAGTGTCATAGTAAGACTCCAATAGAGTATAAGTTTCTAGTATGAGTTAGTTCGCAAAGCCATCGATTTAGTTTAGTAGTAAGACAAATAAGTTTGTATGGTGTGGCTTCCCATTTTTCCATCTTGTCGCACTATCCGAAGTCTCATGAATGTAACTACTCAAAGATGGATCTACCAAGTAGTTGCGTGTCCAGCTCAGTTCATGTATCATTCCTTAGTTACAGAATCTAGATATTCAGTCATGATCCAGCACGTAGTGTCCTTGTGCATCAACTCAGTTTCCTCATAGCTAAAAGAAAAGGGAAAATTAACCCAACATTCTTCAAGGGACATAGTATCCCAAGGGGGAGATACATTATATTCCTCTGAACTTTCATGACATAAACATGCCACTCTCTCTTCACATAACAAACCCATTTTGGAGTAGTGCGTATCCATAGGTTTATGCTCTACCTCCAATCTTAGTCGTAAGCCATGTACTCAATAGCTCAGTTAAGTTCACGATAGTTAGTCCATGTCACATGTTATAGACTTATTCATGTTCTTATGTTTCTATTCATTTATGTTCAGTAAAGGATCTCGAGTTGAGATTAAATAAAAATTAGTATTTTGAAAATCTCTCCTATAAAGGGAGTGAAGAGATTTGTCGAAAATGGAAAACTAAGTCCTCGATATGTCGGTCCTTTCAAAATTCTTAGTCGCTCAGGAAGAGTAGCTTATGAGCTTGAATTTCCTTCAGATTTAGCTTTAATTCATCTAATCTTTCATGTCCCCTTGCTAAAGAAGCGCATAGGTGATCTAGCAGTTGTAGTCCCAGTTGAGGGCAAATATATTTAGAATAGTCTCTCATATGAGAAAATTTTAGTTGAAATTCTTGACTATCAGATTCGCAGACTGAGGAACAAAGAAGTCCCTCTACTTAAAGTTCTTTGGCGGAATCAGTCCGTTGAGGGAGCTGTTTAGAAAGTACAATAAGATTGCGGACCAAGTATCCTCAGCTCTTCTCCACTAATTCAGGCCCAACCCAAGGTAAGCTTTTCTTAACTTTATTCAGTTTATGGTTCAAATTTTAGTTACAAAATACACTCAGTTTTGATTTCAAACTTTGTATCTTTACCCTTACATGTTTAGTCATGTATTCACGCATTAGATATGCGTGATAAGCTTATCAGTACTCTCAGTCATGCATTCATGTATCAGCTCAGTTATAAAACCATGCATCAGATATGCATGACCAATAAGAATCTCAGTAATTTCAGTTATATAGACATGTTTTAGATGTTCATGTCCTTTAAGTAAGTTTAGTCTATCAGAAATATCAGCCTAGTCAGTCCCATTCTTGGACCAATGTTCCCAAGAGGGAGATATTGTAATACCCCAAGAATCCCAATCGATAGTAGAACCATGCTTCAAGCTCATGAGAAATAAATTATAGTGATTTGGTAGTTTTATGATCAAGTTATATGTATATTAAGGCCTCAAATATGTACTATCTATTAGAGGAATCAAAACATCCATTACCTATTGAATTCTTGAGAAGGATATTGTCATAGTTAAGTTCAAACAAGAATATCTTTTTTTATACAATGAATTTTTGATCTCATGACCCACTAAAAGATATATAATTGAATTAGATTTCCAACGATTCCAACTTTTATAAAATCTGGTATTAGAGTAAAAAGTTATGGTTGTTTGACGGAGAGATATCCGAGCTGCCCAAGAGCACGGGCAAGCTGATGGACTGTCAAGTCAGTGATGGAACGCCGCTTTGGCCATCGAACCTGAGGCACTAAGGCCGTTTTATGGCTGAAAAATGACTGTTGGAGTGATGGTTAGTCACCAGAGTGACGAACTGTCACCCAGACCTTCAATTTTGTTTGAAACAACGCTGAAAAAACATTTTAAAGGGCTTTTAGGGTCTTTTCCACCCTTTTAACCCCTAATTACATAAAATCAAAGCACATAACTCCTCATTCATCCATAACATCAAAATTAGGGTTTCTTTTAAGATCAAAACCCAAGAATAA
Source organism: Capsicum annuum (assembly GCF_002878395.1). Taxonomy (NCBI): domain Eukaryota; kingdom Viridiplantae; phylum Streptophyta; class Magnoliopsida; order Solanales; family Solanaceae; genus Capsicum; species Capsicum annuum. The sequence goes on from NC_061115.1 coordinate 65,834,566, forward strand.
GATTCAAACCCTTCTCCAAGAAAACTCAAGAATCAAAACATCATGATTTAAGAACCTTCAAGAAAAGTTAACCTCCTTCAAGATTCAAGATTTTGAGGTATGTAAAGTGTTGATTCATGGGTTTATTTCATACATGAAGCTCAAGAATGCCATTTTTAAACTCATGAATTATGATTTTTATGTGGTGGATTGATTTTAATTATGTTGACGTGGTTGTATAAATCCCAAGTTGGAGTCTTTATGTACTTTTCATGAAATTATGCTAGTATGTGGGTTGGAAACATTTAAATGGAGTTTATTAAAGTAACCATGATGTATGAACTAGTTTATATGCTCAAGCCTAAGGTTATGCATGTAATGTGTTTGATAAAATGCCCAAAGAACAAGAATCTTGCTTTAGGACTCAATTATGATCAAATTGTTGAACCCATGCTTTACCCTTATGTTCAAAATAACTTTCATGTTATTGTTATGAATTGAAATTGTTTGATGGATTGTGCATGTCATTAGCCTATGAAATTATGACATATTTATATGCTTTCCTATTCATGTTCCAAACCATGATCATCAAGTGCCTCATGAAATTCCCTAATGATTGTATTATGGATTGTTGATTATGGTCGTGAGTTTAGGAAGTGTCATGTCTTGTTAGTTTCATGCTATCAAGTCCTGAGGGTACTTGTACCTATAATTTAGCTGTGTGCCAAGAGCCAGGGTCATGTTTTCAAGATATTCTCAGTAAAGCCATGTTCAGTAGAATTCAGTCAGTTTCATGACTCAGGAAAACTCAGTAATATTAGTAATCTCAGTCAGTTATCAGATCTTAGTAATATTTCATTGGTCAATGGAACTCATTAAACTCAGTTTAGTATAATTTATTCAGTGTCTAATCATATGGGAGTAGGACTGATCACCGAGTGAGCCCAAGGATGGGAACTCACTACTGAGTAGAGGGTGTGATTCTTAGAAGCAATCCTTATGATCTTAAACTTCATAGCCAACGTAGGTTGAGATATCTAACCTGTTAGATGAGGGTTGATGAGGTGGCTTAACCTGTTAGATGAGGGTCCTACCATTCTTCTTAAAGTACTTGTTAGATGAGGGATCACTCAGAGCTTGTCCTTACCAGTGGCACGGTATTGTGCCTTCTAATTGGGGTTACAGATTGGACCCTAACTCAGCTATAATACTATTTTTGGGGCATGTCAGTTAGATGGATACTTCCTACAGTTACAGTCTCAGTCTTAGTCTCAATCTCAGTCTCAGTAATAGAACTCAGATAGTTCTACAAAATTCAGGACTGTTAGATATAGTCATCCAGTTCAGTAAAGAACTCAGCTAGTTTCATTAGCAACAGGACTGTCAGACACAGTTATTCAGATAATAGTATATCAGATATACAAAACTTATATTATCAGTATTCAGATTCAGTGATATCATGATCTCAGTCACAGTTCACGTATTCATACATGTATTCTTACGTTCATGTTATTCAGTCAGTTAGTATTGTTTATGCATATAAAACCCTTGCATTTAGACTACCTCACTTGCATACCAGTACATTCAATCATACTAACGCATTTATGCTATGGTGTTTTATACCATAGGTTCAGAAGAACGAGCTCCAGAGCATCCTTAGTAGTTTGTCGTTCATCAGACAGACTAGAAGTGAGTCCTCATCATTCAAGGATGTTATTATTTGTCTATTTTATTTTTTTAATAATAAGTTTATTTTAGTAGTTGGAGTTAGTTGGGGACATGTCCCATCAACTCCTTATCAGATAGTTTAGAGTCTTTTAGACTAGCATGTTCAGATAGTTATTTCAATTATTTTGGTATTGATATACCATATCTCCAGATGTTATGTTTTATCAGATTTTTGAACCTTATGGCCTTTTAACCTTTTATTCCAATATAGTATGTTATGCAATGCTCAGTTACAGATATCAGTCATGGGTTAGCTTGTGGTCCTTTGGGGTCATAAGCACCGTGTGGCATTCCAGGTACCTGATTTGGAGCGTTACACTCAAGAAAGTGAAGATGGTACTGAATTAAACGGTGCATTCATAACAGTTATGGGGCCTGATCATCCTGGTCGAGTAACACTACTTAGATGCGGTGTTACCAAGACTCTTTTGAAATAGATAGCAAGTGATTCTAGATCCTCTTTAAAAGCTAATGAACTGGTGGAGAAGAGCTTGGATGAGATAGAAAAGAGGATGCAACAAAGAATGAATTCTTAAAAAGATGTCTTTGAGTGAGAAGTTACAATGAACATCATTGCACAACTTCAGCGTCTAAATCTAAGATTAAAAGTTGATCCTAATATGCTAGGATTTAATGTTCATTCTGCTAGCGAATCAACCAAAAAACCATCCATCTATTAGTAGTAACAATCAAGGTCAGTTTTTATTTCTTGATCTGTTGGTAGTAACAATCTATTGGTAGAACTTCTCTTGCTTTTGGTGTGTGCCTGCTGCTGATTAGATGGTGAAATTTTGGTATTAGTAGTTTGGTATTGTGGCTTGGTATTATTAGTTCGGTATTGTGTCCTGAAAGAATATAAAGATGATCCCCCCTTAAAGCTTGGGCCAGCTGAGAAGTTTCTCTAAGCGCTGCTTAATATACCTTTTGCATTCAAAAGTGTAGATGCTATGCATATAAAATTTTGATTCTGAGGTTGACTGCCTCAAAAAGTCATTTGAAACTCAGGAGGTAATTATTTCAGGTCATCTTCAACGTCCTATTGTATAGTGAGTTCTCTAATAATTTTTGATTTGATAGAAGAAAGGTTTGCATAAGGTTTTTCTCTTAAACATATTAAATAAGTAAATATGTTGGTACGTATGGGCTATGACAAATGAAACTCAAAAATAGTATTATGTGATTTTGGAAGTGCTGTTGCATCAACATTATAGGATATCTAATTGTTAGACTAGAGAATAATCAAGTTTTTCATCTTGAACTATCTGAACACTCTTGTGATAAACTTGGAATGTGTTTCTCTTTTGAACTGTGGAACTGTGTGCTAACAGGATCAGATAAGAATTCGCAGTTGGAAGAGATTAGATCCCATAATCCTAATTCTTTGGTAAGATAGATGGGCCAATGCTATAGTATTTTAGGCCATAAAAGCATGCTTATCACATATTATTAGTTCTTTTTTTTTTCCAGAAAAACCCTGATGAAGGTTCTCTATAAAGAAGTATTTCCAGTTTCCTATGGGAAGCCCTTGTAGAGTTTAAGATCTTTGATCTTTGATTTCACCAACATATTTGTGGCAATTTGTTATAGCTTGTGTTGAATCTGAATATAGATGTTTGACTTTTAGTTTTTCTTACAAAGAACCAAAACTAAGAGGGAAAAGTTTCAAATGAAAATGTGTGTTCTTACTAAATGTTTGTTAATGGGTGAATTTTCATTCATGACATAAAAAAATGGGCGGAGTTTTTAAGGTGCACAAGTTGACTTCCCGTGATAGTGTCTCACATTCCACATCTACTTAAATATAGACAACTTCTCTATTGAAAGAAATAACTTTATATAGGATCTGGTAGAATTAGATGTCTTGACGTATGTTAGGCTATATAAATGTGAAGCTGCAGTTTTTTCTTATTTATTGATATGAAAGTGAGTATAACTTGGTTGAAGACTGTTACTCTTGAACTTTGAGGTTAGAGTGAGCATGTCACCTTTTTTGTTTCTTCATGTTGAAAGATTGCTTGGAAGAAAGGGTAGGCATTGTTCTTTGAGTTTTATCATCTCACATTTGGATGTTTGTATTTCTTTCTAACCATGATTGGTTGATTTTCCTCTTCACTAGCTAACTTATAGGTGGTTTATGTACTTATTTTGTTGTGGAATGGTCCTTTTTTATGTTGTCATTTAAGTGCTAATTTATATTATTTGTTCTCTTTTTATAGGTGTCCAAAATGAAGAAAGAGATGAAGAAAATGATGAAGACATTGACCTTACTTGAGAAAATTTTTGAGTTGTGGATAAATGCTCTAATATCACTAGTTTTGTGTTGAATGTTTTTAAACTTATCGCAACTTGAACTTGCTAGTATGTAAAAATTTAAACAATCCTTGGGACTTGATTACATTTTACTTTTGGGTTTAAATTACTAGCTTGTTGCATATTTTGAATTATGAGATTATTAATGAATGATTTTATTTTGTGATGTGTATATATTGTGTTATAATTTATTATGTATGTAAATAAAAATTTACATTAATATGAATATTTATATAAATCGTTTCAATTTAATAACATGTGGCAATCATTGTTGAAATAGAACAATAAACCATTGCAATAGGTAGTCAAAAAGCATTGCAACAGAATAACAAAAGTCTCACAATAGATGTTATTGCAACGGTTTAATGTCGTTGCAATAGAATCTATTACAAAGGTTAGTAACCATTGCAATAGATGAAAATAGACATTCCAATAAGTAATGAAATAGTTGTAATAGGTACACAAAAAATGTTGCAACAGAATAACAAAAGCGTTCCAATAGATGCTATTGCAATGGTTACTAACCGTTGCAGTAACATCTATTGCAATGATCAGTAACCACTGCAATAGATAAAAATAGGCGTCTCAATAAGTCAAAAAATAACTATCACATTAGGTCAATCTATGGAAATGGTCTCTTACAACCATCGCCATAGCTCGACCTATGGCGATGGTTAGACAACCGTCGCATAAACCGTTACCGTAGACCTATCACAACACCTACCTATGGAATACTTGCTAAACCGTTGTTTTATAGCTATGGCAACGATTTTATTGTTTATTGCAATGGTTTTGCAACCGTCACCATAGGGGTAATTTCTAGTAGTGAATTAAGTTATTAGTTATGAGATGTTCTATAACTCTAGTCTTAGAAGCAAGACTTAGTCCAAGGACTTTCAAACAACAAGCTACACTTCATGGGCAGGGGTTGACATTGTCACATTGTGCCTTGATTCACGAGATGCTCAATAACTCTTTCCTTAGAGGCACTTAGCTTAAGGAGTTTCATACAAAAAGTTACGCCCCGTGGGCAAGAGTTGACACTTTTACATTGTGTCTTGATTTATAAGTTGCTCTATAACTTTTGCCTTAGAGGCAAGACTAGTATAAGGACTTTCAAACTAGTACGCCCCATGAATAAGATTTGACACTACCACATTGTATTTTTAGTTATGAGATATTTTATAACTCTTGCCTTAGAGGTAAGACTTATCCTAATGACTTTCAAACAACAAGTTATGCCCTATGGAAAAGAGTTGACACTACGACATTATATCTTAATTTATGAGACATTCTATAAGTCTTGCATTTAGTTCAAGAACTTTTAAACAACAAGTACACCCCATGGTAAGAGTTGACACTACCATATTGTATCTTGATTCATGAGATGATCTATAACTTTTTACTTGGAGGCAAGACTTAGTCCAAGGACTTTCAAACAATAAATTACGCCTCATGGGCAAAAGTTGAAACTATCACATTGTGTCTTGATTTTTGAGATGCTCTATAACTCTTGTTTTATAGGCAAGACTTTGTCCGAATACTTTCAAATAATGAGTTATGCCCCATGGGCAAGAGTTGACTCTATCACATTGTGTTTTGATTTATGAAATGCTCTATAACTCTTGTCTTAGAGGCAAAACTTAGCTCAAGAACTTTCAGATAACAAGTTATGCCTCATGGGCAAGAGTTAACACTACCATATTGTTCTATAACTCTTGCTTTAGAGACAACACTTAGCCTAAGGACTTTCAAACAACAAGTTATGCCCCACCAGCAAGACTTTTCATTACCACATTGTCTTGATTTATGAGATGTTTATAACTCTTGCCTTAGAGGTAAAACTTATCCCAAAGTACTTACAAAAAATACCCTTAAATTTACTTCTATGTCAAATAAAAAAGATCCTCTTTGCGGATTATCCAACTTTCCATTCATTAACAAAGTATAATAGAAGTTGAGAAAAATGAAAAAACAGAAAAAAATAAAAATTGAGAAAAAAGAAAAGAAAGAGAAGAAAAAAAAAGTTAAGAAAAAGAAAGAAGATAAAAGATAAGAATTGAAAAGACACAAAAATGAAAAAATAAAAATGAGAAAACAAAAATAATAAGAAAAAATAAAAGTAAAGTTTGAGAGAACTGAAGAAAAGAAAGAAAAAAAAAGAGAAGAGATAAAAATAATAAATAAAAAAATAATGATTAACACAAATGAATTTTAGAAAATGGAGAAATAAAAAATAAATAATGTTTGAGAAGAAAAGAAAAAGAGAAAAAAATAAAAATTGAGACAAACGAACTAACATATGAAAAAGAAAAAAATTAAAAATCAAGAAAAATAACAAAAAAAAATAAAAATTGAAGCTGCGAGACATGCGTGCAAATTGCGGACGAAGATTCAAGATAAAAAATGCAAAGGATATATTGACCCAGTTGAAAAAAAGAAAAAAAAAATGACTTCAAAAGAAGCAAAACCCCCACAAAAAAAAGAGAATAGAAAAAAAAGGAATAAAAAAGTAGTTTATGAAAAAGGGGAAAAATCCAGCACAAGATTCAAAAGAGTTCAAAGCAAAAGCAAAACAAGGGGCAACAATGCACAACATAGAAGATCACGCGTCAAAGCGCAACATATGTCAAACGCACAAATACAGTACAATGATCATTGAAGAATTAGTCACTTTTATCCCAAATATTATCTTACCCATCCCCAAGCCTACATTACAAGCCAATAGCAAGTCCTACGAGATTATATTTCAAGTATTCTCATATTAGTGGATACTTACATGAAGGTCAAGTCTATGGTAAAGCAATTACGTGCATTGAATTCCTTTTGGAGTGCGAATGCATTTCTTGATACGTCACTAGATTCAAAAGAAAATTACTCAAAATTGTGCAAAATGAGACTTTATTTTACTCAAATATGTGCAAAGTAGGACTTTCTTTCTGGAGAGGGCACCTGAAGCATGAAGAGATGCATAATTCGAAACATTTGTTTAAAGTGGACAAATCTTGTCAATACTTAGGCATGTCTGAGGTACCACTTGAAACTATAGGAGTTACCTTGAAGTTGATCTCGATTAGTTGAAAAGTAGATGGGGGAATTCTTATGCACACTACTAATTATTGGTACTAACTGAAGTCAAGATACGATTGTGCCTTCTTCATCTTTCAGCATTTTTTACCAAAAAATACAGTAGTTTTCTTTCTTTTTTTCAAGAGGCCTACTTTCATATACATACATTTTATTACCTTTCATTCAAGGTGCTCACTTTACATATGTGCATTTTTTTTACTTTTCATTCAAGGCGCCTAATTTTGAAATACGGGCATTTGGCTTTTTCTTTCAAGCACATACCTTTAATATTGACATTTAATTCTTTATGTAAGACACTCATCTTGAGTATTTTATATTTTTGATAGCCCCACCAATTGAGAAGCCATTAGACTTCAGTCACCTCACTAGTTGAGGGTCTCAATCGAAAACGACAATCAGCCTCAGTTTTCATAGAGAATCGGAGACGTCATGCATTTTTTCAATTCGTAATAGCAAAAATATTTTTTAGTTTTCTTAGAAGAAGTCAGTGTTAGCATAAATCATACACTGGGGCAAATTTTGAGAGCCGCCTCAAAATTTATCTTATTTTCTTATTTTGAATTACATTGACCTGATTCTCATAATACTCGAGATATGTAGGAAGCTCTATACAGAGTTTGGTCATCGCAACCCTACAATCATTCTTTTTCCCCAGCAAATACACAATTTTGTATCCCCAGCATCTTAAAGCTTGATAATAGAGCAATTTTGAAAGCAGTATCGGAATATATGGACACTTTCATTCCCAAAAAATTCTTTGCTCAATAATCATTTTTACAGGGGTTTGTCCACCTTAAAATGGGATATTTGGCTTAGTTTGTCCTCCAGAAGATAGCTATGCATTTTTTCTTTAGTTAAATATTTATGTTTTGCTTGCCTTTACTTGCATATATTGCACTTTATTTACTTCTTTTTGCACTCATGATATCTTTTTCTTTACTTGTACTCATCACAATGTGTTTATTTTATCATTTTCTATTTAAACACGGTATATTTTTTTGTCTTTATTTGCACATCTCGCAATGCATTTATTTTATTATTTAAGCACTGCATTTCTTTTTGCCTTTGCCTGCACATACCGCAATGCATTTATTTTATCATTGAAGCACTGCATTTTATCTTTGCCTTTATTTGCACGCATCATAATGCATTTATTTTATCGTTTAAGCATCACATTTTATCTTTATCTTTACTTGCACGCACTGCAATGCATTTATTTTATAGTTTAAGCACTATAGTCTATCATTGCATTTACTTGCATGCATCGCAATGCATTTATTTTATTATTTTAAGCACCTCATGTTATTTTTGCCTTTATTTTCACAAAGTGCAAAGCATTTATTTAATTATTTAAGCACTGTATTTCATCTTTGCCTTTACTTGCATCTTCAATGCATCTAAGCACTGCATGTTATCTTTATATTTATTTGTGCATGCCATAATGCATTTATTTTATCATTTAAGCACCGCATATTATCTTTTTCTTTATCTACACATATTGCAATGCATTTACCATTTAAGCATGCCTCGCAAATATTGCAATGCCTTTATTTTATCATTTAAGTATCACATGTTATTTTTGCCTTTATCGATGCATATTGCTAAGCATTTAAGCACTACAGACACATATCACAATGCATTTATTTTATCCTTTAAGCACTGCACGCCTCGCAAACATTGCAATGCATTTATTTTATTGTTTAAGCACTGCATGCCTCGCAAATATCACAATGCATTTATTTTATTATTTAATCACCGCATGTCATCTTTGCCTTTGCTGGAACATATCGCAATGGATTTATTTTATTATTTAAGCTCTGCACGCATATATCACAATACATTTATTTATCATTTAGGCACTGCACGCCTCACAAATATCGCAATGTATTTAGTTTATTATTTAAGCACTGCATGCTATCTTGGCCTTTACCAGCATATATTGCAATGTATTTGTTTTATCATTTAATAACCGCATTCATCTTTGCCTTTACTTGCACATCACAATGCATTTACTTTATTATTTAAGCACAACATGCTTTGTCTTTACTTGCACATCACAATTCACTTACTTTGTTATTTAAGAAATGCATGCTTTATCTTTACTAGCGCATATCGTAATGTACTTATTTTACCATTTAAGTACTAAATACTATCTTCACATGTACTTTTTTTCTTTCTTATTTAGTTAACCACTACATGCTATCTTTAATTTCTCAAAAAAAAGGGAAAAAAATCACTTTCGTTTTTCTAAATTTTTTGCAAGTATGAATTATGTTTGTCCACCGTAAAATAGGACATTTTGGGTTAGTCTGCCTTTTAATAAGACCTTTTATGCATGCCTGTCTTCAGTTAAATATTTTGCTTGTCTTCGGCTAGAATTGTGCAATTCCTTTATGTATTTAAGGACGCATTGGATTTGTCCAACCCAAAATAGAACATGTTGGGATAACTTTTGAACTATACCCGACCTGATCCTCATGCAACTCGAAAAATGTAGGAAACTCTAAATTGGAGTTCACTCAAATTTTTTATTAAAAATAATTTTTTGTCGAGCAAAATTAGATACACGCCAATGATTTCATTTGAAGACTTCTACATTATCTTCAAACAAAAAGGGAAAAACTGTTGACACCCAATTTTGCCTCTCCTAACGTGAATTTCACGCATTTAGGCTTCGTGATAGTTAAATGACACAAAATGTAGTTTTTCACATATTTTTTCTAATTTGTAACAATTTATTGATAATCGTCATTATTTTTTTTCATCAATTTTTATCATATTTTAATTTTTACATAATTTATTAATAATTATCTTTAATTTCATAAATTTTAAAATTTTTATCAGTTTGTTGTTATTTTAATATTTTTGCACGGTCATTTGCATAAGTACACATCACAACACTGTTATTTTTTACTGCGTAGTATAATTTTAATTATTTATAGCATAATATATTTTTTCAAGATAATTATATATTTTTTATTTGTTTTTTATATTTTTCTGTAATTATACATCAACATTCATTATTTTGTATAGTATTTAATACAACCTGCAAATATGAGCCGACTTAATTATTTTAATATACAAAATAACAAATCAATCAAGTCAAAATCATGTCAATTTTTTTAAAGATGACAATTGAAATAACAGATTAGATCTTTACCCTATAGTCAATATATATTATTTAATGGTTAAGAGGATAGATTATTATTTTTGGATAAAGAAAGGATTTCTTTTTATTATACATAAAAGGGGAGAGGGACAATTATTTGTACACAATATAATACAAAATAAAAAAAAAAGGGAGACAAACAACACAAAATAAGGGCAGCCACAAATATTTTGACACCTTTTTCTTTAAAAACAACACAACACACAAATACCTATCAGATCTCTCTTTCTCTTTCTTAACTCTCTTATCTCTCAAACATCTCTCTTTCTTACCCACCACTGCCAACTGCTGGAGCTCCGATGAAAGAGCTTCGGCCACCACCAATAACCACAAACCGCCGCCAGCTTCCTCCGTTCTCCCTCCTCATCACTGCCAGCACCAACCCCGAATGACAGTCAAACCAGCGCCAGTAACCACACCTCCAGCCGCCACCAGTCATCAACAAAACCTCCAAGCTACCAATGCCCAACGACAATAACACCACCGAACGACTAGCTCTCTTAAGCTGACAATCGCCCCTCTCTCCATTCTCCTCCAGTAAAAAGCTCCTCCAGCCAAACACCATCACCACTGCTCATCACTCCTCCCTTTTGTCATTTTCCACAATAAAAATTGCCAGATCTGGCCACGCTCTCACTTTTTGGCATTGCTCTGGCATCAACCGTTGAAGCAACATCGTCACTTCCCCTTTTTACTTGACTATTATTTTGTGTGTTTTGTAAAAATAAATTTCAAGTGTTGTCATTATTGATGTGAGGATTAGATCTTTTCAGTGAGTTCTTGGATACTAATGCTATGTCACACTGTCACACTGTGTGTTGTGTGTATGTTTCTTGACTTGTGTGGTTGAAGTGGTGCTATTTTTTTTTCTTTGTTAATGCTGACAATGGAATTTGCTTATACTGAGGATGAAGAAGAAAATGGTGGGGAGTGTGCAGGAAAAAATTAGCTATGATTAGTGGTCATTATAATTTTAAACTATCTTTTATTTTATTTTATTTTATTAATTTTGGGGGTTAATTTTTCTTGAATTTCTTTCCGGCAATTTACATTATACTTGTTTTTATGGATGCTTTATTTTTTTTTTCTTGATATCGTTGGGTAATTTATAGTATTATGTTTGTTTTCCTACTGCTTTATTTTTTCTTTGATATCTTTGAATATATTGCTTTTGTTTTGTAATTTTTACTTGTTATTATTTTTTTGTATGTTGCTATTGATTGAGTATTATAATTTATTTAGTTATGGAAATTGCCTTTTTTTAATTTTGGTCTAAATTGAACTACTTTTGTTGCATATTTTGTTTTTAATTTTTATTTTATGGCTTTAATAAATTAATTGAATAATGAAAAAATTATCTGTTTGATCTTTGATGTCTCCCTAGAACAAAAGTTAAAGACTGATTTTGATTTTTTAGATTCAATTATTTGATTGTTTCTTTAATACTGAATATAAAAGAAACAATCAAATAATTAAATCTAAACAAGAAGAATCAGTCTTTAGCTTTTGTTCTAGGGAGACATCAAAGATCAAACCGACAAATTTTACCATTATTCAATTAATTTATTAATATCATAAAATAAAAAGTAAACAAAATCTGCAATTAAAGTAGTTCAATTTAGACCAAAATCAAAAGAGGCAATTTCCATAACTAAAAAAATTATGATATCGAATCAATAGCAACATAAAACAAACTGATAATGAGCAAAAATTACTAAACAAAAGCAGTATATTCAAAGATGTCAAAGAAAAAGTAAAACAACTGAAAATCAAACATAATACTATAAATTAGCCAACGATATCAAGAAAAAAATAAAGCAGCCATAAAAACAAACATAATGTAAATTACCGGAAAGAAAGTCAAGCAAAATCAGCCCCCAAAATCAATAAAATAAAATAAAAAATAGTCCAAAATTATAATGACAACTAATCATAACCAATTTTTCTGTGCACACTCCCCACCATTTTCTTCTTCATCCTCAGTATAAACAAATTCCATTATCAACATTAACAAAAAGAAAAAATGCACCACTTCAACCACACAAGTCAAGAAACATACACACAACACACAGTGCGACATAACATTAGTATCCAAGAACTCATTGAAAAGTTCTGATTCTCACATCAATAATGACAATAGTTGAAATTTATTTTTACAAAATACACAAAATAATAGTGAAGCGAAAAGGGAAAGTGACCGACATTGCTTCAACGGCTGACGCCAGAGCAACACCAAAAAGTGAGAGCATTGCTAGATCTGGTAATTTTTTTATGAACAGTGGCGAAAGGGATGAGGGACGAGTAGTAGTGGTGGTGTTTGGCTGGAGGAGATATTTACTGGTGGAGAATGGAGGGAGGGACAGCTGTTGGCTTGAGAAGGCTCGCCAATCGATGGTGTTTTTATCGTTGGGCATCGGTGGCTTGGGGGTTTTGTTGGTGACTGGTGGTGGCTGGAGGTGTGGCTGTCGGCAATGGTTTTACTGCCATTCGGGGTTGGTGCTGGTGGCGATGGGGCGGGAGAATGAAGGAAGCTGGTAGTGGTTTGTGGTTGTTGGTGGTGGCCGAAGTTCGTTCACTGGAGCTCCGGCGGTTAGTAGTGATAGGGAAAAAAGAGAGATGCATGAGAGTTAAGAGAGTTAAGAGAGAGGAGAGATCTGATGGGAATTTGTGTGTGTTGTGTGTGTTTGGTATGTGCATTGTGTTGTTTTTAAAGAAAAAAGTGTCAAAATATTTGTTGCTGCCCTTATTTTGTGTTGTTTGTCTCCCTTTTTTTAATAATATGTTATATTGTTTAAATAATTTTCCCTCTCCCTTTTTATTTATAATAAAAAAGAAATCCTTTTTTAATCCAGATATAATAATCTATCCTCTTAACCATTAAATAATATCTATTGACTAAAGGGTAAAAGATCTAATCAGTTATTTCAATTGTCATCTTTAAAAAAGTTTACATGATTTTGACTCGATTGATTTGTTATTCTGTATAGTAAAATAATTAATCCGACTCATATTCATAGGTCATATTAAATAACGTACAAAATAATAAATGTTGATGTACAATTACAGAAAAATATAAACAACAAATAAAAAAATATAATTATCTTGAAAAAATATATTATGCTATAAATAATTAAAATTATACTGTGCAGTAAAATATTATAGTGCTGTGCTGTGTATGTATGCAAATAACTGTGCAAAAATATTAAAATAATAACAAACTGATAAAAATTTTAAAATTTACAAAATTAAAGATAATTATCAATAAATTATGTAAAAATTAAAATATGACCAAGATTGATGAAAATTATAAAATAATGGCTATTATCAATAAATTGTTAAAAATTAGAAAAAATATATGAAAAACTACATTTTGTGGCATTTAACTATCACGAAGCCTAAATGCGTTAATTTCACGTTTGGAGAGCCAAAAATTGGGTGTCAACATCAGCCATGGAAAAATCTTTTGACTCCTTCAGAAAAATACTTAGAGAGCAAAAATTGAATGCTTATTTCAGGGACAACTACTTTGTGAATTATCTTGATTTGCCAGAGGACAACAGTGCTCGTTTCAAAATAAAAATGGTATATTATATTCTCAGGCGTAGATTTATGTATGTTAACAAAGATAAGATGGATGAGGTGTAAATAAAAATAAGATGGATGAGGTGTAGATAAATTAGTGTGGCATAAACAAAGATAAGATGGAAGAGATGTAAATAAAGATAAGATGGATGAGGTATAGATAAATTAGTGTGGCATGCCTGTTTGTTTAGGTTGGAAGGAGTTTTCCATAATTATCGGACTAAATTGTTATCTTCATTCTCAAGTTATACCTATTATAACCCAAAAAAGCACCTCGTACACCCAAAAAGGCAAAGGCAAGTCGAGTGATCATGATGACCTGGTGTCCCTTGTTGGTCCAAGCTTCAAAAACAAAAATTTGATAGAAGCGTTGAAAGGTAAAAGACTCTTAAAGATGCACAGGCTATTGTTGTGCTTGGTTTGGTTTGTAAATAATGTTCTTTGGGTGAAAGACATTAACAACCATATAAGCATTAGTTTAATAAATCTTTTTGAGGATTTTGAGGTATTTAACAACTATCCTTGGGTTTATGAAAGTTTCAAAATGACTGCCAAATATTTGTTGACTCCGTTAATGCCAAAGACAATCAACTTATATGGCTTTCCATGGGCTTTCATGGTAAATGTTTCTTTCTTTTCTTATGATCTGATTCATTTTTTTTAAGTCAATAATGACTTTAATTTAGTGGCGTTATTTTATAGGCTTGGGCGTTTGAAGCCATTCCTTATTTGAGACAACAAGTCAACTACTAGGAAAAAGTTTCCTGTTCAAGAATCTTGAGATGGTTGTCAGCCAAAACTGATAAAAATACAAAATTAATTGATCTCTTCAACCCCCGAAGGATGTAGTAAGTATAATTATAATTAATTTTTTTTATTTTGATTAATGATTTGTTTTGAATGATCTAATCATCATTCTAATATATGTAATGATTTATGTTAGATTGTACATCTATCGCTTGTTCTGACCAACTGAGGGTTGAAGATGCCCTCTTTTATTACTTTACGGTCTATGCAAACTTTATCAGATCCTATGGTCATTGACAAAATAAAAATAGAATTGTTTGGAGCAACAACCATTACAAGAAAAATAATTAAGGAGGGTGGGCTTATTATTTTTGATGGTATTAGTGGTGATGGAGTTGTTGTTGGTGGTAGTGCTACTGTTGTTGGGGCTAATGATGCTTCTCTTATAGTTCTTAAAACAATCCATTATAAGTGTGATAATACTAGTTATACAGATTTTACCTCTCTTTACGAATGTTCTGCATGCAAATGTGAAGATTGCAAGCCAAAATATGTTATAGTGATTAATGTTATTAATGTATTGAATGCTTCTGTAAAGAAATTGATATCTAAGAGGATTTTCATTCCATCAAAGAGGATTTCATATCCGTCCACTCCATTTGAGATTAAGGCTAAGAGGAGAAGGAAAATAATTTCCAAGACATTATTAAGCATCCAAAAAAGTGAATTTGCAACTCCTCTATCCATGTGCTGCACTATTGAGCAATGTACAAGGGCCAAAAGAGAGCAACATGAGCTGAAGCAGGTGAATATATATTGTCTGTTCCAACTAATAGACACACACATCTGTTTTAACAAATGACACATCTGCTGAAAATTATCAAACAGATATATACATCCGTTACAATAGTTGACTAACTTGTTGCATCAGATACAGTATCTATTGCAACATATGTCTCATCTATTTTAGCAAATCAAACAGCTCTACGTACCATTTTTATTTGTACCAATAGATGACCTATCTGATGCAACAGATGGATCATCTTTTAGGAAAATTTAAATAAAGACTTCCTACTGTTTTAGTTTTTCCAAATATATGAGTCATATGTTGCAACAAATGGTTCATCCATTAGAAATTATCATGTTGGACTTTCTCATGTTATATTTTATCCTAAAAATTGATCCATCTATTTCAACAGAAGTATAACCTGTTTGGGACAATTTAAAAATAGGAGGAAGATCTGTTTGATTTGCTAAAACAGATGAGTTATTCTTTTTTTTTATCTCTGTGATTAGCGTTGACCAATTCTGGCTTTCTAGGCCGATGTCACAGCAGAAGCTACTGCCGATTAAAATTGACAATATCCTGCTCTTTTTATGGAACTACGGAGAAGCAAAAGCGCAGAAATCATGCGCAAAAGACATTAAAGATCTATGACTACCAAAACTGAATTTCATAGCACCGGATGAATAACAAATTGTCCATATTGAGTCGATCTATATAGCTTGAGTTTTTCAAAGTAATAACCTCACCCCTCCTTAGAAACTATTGGCATCAAAACTTAAATTATTGATTTATTTGTTGAGATCTGCACCCATAACAATTTTTTTACATTTCATTTTAAATTATAATTTCTGAAGGATTCAATTTATTTTATGTTGTCTATGAGTTTTATTTATCCTTAGATTTGAACTTATTAATTAAAATGAAATACTAGATTCAAATACTGCAACAGATACCTTATTTATTGAAATAGACAAAATATCTGTTGGAAAATATTAAATAGATTTAGGAATATGTTGCAACATAGAGGTCATTTGTTTACAATTATCAAATAGGTCTTCCAATTGTTGCAAAAGATTAGACCAGGATAGAAACATTGTCATAATGCAACAGATGATATGGGATCTAAAAAGGCAGAATTGAAAATCTCAAGAAAATCTCTTTCTTTTTTCCCTAACCTATTAAAACAGATAAACATTTGTCAGAACAGATAGAATATATTTTACAATAGATAGAATATATTTTACAATAGATAGACAATCTGTTGCATTATAAAAAATTTAACTTTCATCAGACAAAAAAATTGCCACTTCATGTAATGTAATGTGAAGTGACTTGAAATAAAAAAAGCGAAACCCATCGACAGGCACCTAAAGTTGCAACGATCTTTCACTTTGGCACCTCAAGTAGACAACGCTCATTTTGAAAACCTAAAATAGGCATCAAATGTGTCAGTTTGTCACTTTTTGCCTTGTTGGTAGCTCGCCTGTAATTCACGCAGCCAAGGCTCGTTGAACCCCTTTTTTTATTGACTTGGTGTCTGATTTGCCCCTCAACGGTCATTTATTCTTCCATTGTCTTATATATTCATCTTTTTCCTAAAATTTAACCCTAAATTCCCAAATCTTCTTCTTCATCATCTTTTTTTTATCTATCTAAATTCTTTAAATTATTTGCATTTGGTCTTTCTTCATCATTTTTTTTCTAACTAAGATTGACAATGTCGAACTCATCTTCCAATATTTTTTATGATAAATATTTTATATATTGTAAGTACGATAGTAAAGCTCTATTGAAGATTTTTTGGACTCAACAAAATCTTGGTCGTAGGTTTTTTACATGTAAGATTTCAAAGGCAATTTTTTTATTTAATTAGTTGATTAATTATTGACTTGTAATTGTTTTTTAATTGTGTTCTTATTTTTATAGAAATTGGGTGGATGCGATTACTTTGATTGGTATGAAGAACGACACCCTTCACAAGCAAATCATATAATTTGTGGTTTGTTGAAGAAAGTCAAGGTTTTTGAAGAGAAACAACATCGAGCAAGAAGGTACTACATTGTTGCCGTTATTGCTACTGGTTTGGTGTTGTTGGGTACATGGATACTCAAGACTAATTGCTGAAATTTTCATGGCGGTGTATTTGCTACTGGTTTGGTGTTGTCGAGCACATGGATATTCAAGCATAATTGTTGGAAACTATCAAATAGATTTAGGCATATGTTGCAAAATTTAGATCATCTGTTGGAAATTATCAAACCGTTCTTCCCACTGTTGCAACAAATTAGACTTAGGTTAGATAGAAATAACATCGGCATAATGCAACAAATGATCAACCTATTGTAACAGATAAACTATCTTCCAGAACAGATAGTATATATTTTTACAGTAGATTAACAGTCTATTGCATTATAAAAAACTCAAATTTCATCAGAAAAAAATATTGCCACTATATTACATGTAATGTAAAGTGAAGTATGACTTGAAATAAAAAAATTATTATTTTACAGGCTCTTCTTTATACACAGGCTCTAAGCGTCCAGTTAGTACACCATAAGCCCAGAACTCTTATAGGTTTGCCACAACGTTGTCACCAAGAAAGTTCATTGGCTCAACCATTTCTGTGCTGGTCAGTAAATATTTGATGTGTGCAAGCATGTGCCGGCCACACGCAAAATTGGTATCATTTTTTGGAAGGTTTATGCCCTTGTTTTGACCTTCAAAATCCTATGATTTCTTTATCAACACTTTCTTTGGAAAACGATACATCAGTTTACTCTACCTCAACAAGATGGGGAACAGGTCCATCAGTGGCTGCATGTGGATAAAAAAAAGGACCCCGTTGATGGCAGGTTCATTACATCCATAAACCTTGATCTTTCTATCCTCGAGTAGTATCTCAACAGCCTGATAATGTATGTCGTCTATTTTCATGACTTCATGAATCCTCTTTGCCTCAGTCCAGCTTGCTGTGTGAATTTGTCTCTCAGCTCTAACATATTTTATCAGTTTTTCATCCCAGTCAAATGTAGAAATTAATGAATCAAATCCAGCACCACAAGATGACTCTAGATCATTGAGTAGATCATACTTATCCTTGAGCTTCTTGCAGAAGTTAAGGTCCATTATCCTATCGCTAACGCCATAAACTTCTGGGTACGCTAATTGCCTTTTCCTCATGAGGTAGAGAATTTCATCAACATAATGTGATATAAGAAGTAAATTTTTAAATAGGTTAGTAATTGTAAAGATGCAATGAATGGTCTATTTATTGAATAGGGTTCTTTGAATCTGTTCATAGATTACCCAATCCAATGCAACTTATACAACAGATAGGTAATAAGTTTGAACAGAACCACTTCCAGTTGCACCAGAATACCCAGCCGTTGCAACATATTTCATATCTGTTATGTAGCTTCTTCTTCATGGGGTAGATTAGAAGGCTAGTTTATGAAAAGTAAACTTACCTTGTCCTCATACCACATACGCATATCTGTCATAATCTTAAAGTCTTGGTGGGAAAAGGGAGGCCTAGGGTAATCTGGTGCACCTCATTTGACATTCTTGGCTCATCAAAGAACCCTCTTCTCTTTGGCGCCAAGTTACGCGTATATGTTAACCTTCTTAAATGGCCCATGAACTTTAATATTTTTTGATTTTCGACTAGAGAGTACGTCGCTAATTGCTCTTTTTTCCTCTTAACTTACCCCTCTTGGATTTGAATTCCTCGACAACTTTAGTAATAACCTCTATCTTTTCAAAGAGTTTATCCTGGCTATCCTTGCACTCTTCACATTTGCAACGTGAACACAATTATGAATAGGGGTGAGAGAGATAAGTGTAAGGGTGAGAGGGACCTGTGTAAAGGTGAGAGGGACCTGTGAAAGGGGTGTTTACAAACATATTTATTTTTCTTAAGCATCAACATACTCATTATTGCGAGTGGTACTAGCATCTGTATGCCTGCCACCAATACCAACAACTCTACTAGAAGAAGCATCCGGATCTGCTGCAGTAAGATGGTCATGAAGAGCCTCAATATTAGGCTGACCTTGCCTAGCTGTTCTTCTTATGGCAATTGTTCCAGCCAGTTCCGTCTTTATTAACTCCACCGTTGGGTCTGCTATAGTATCAACATGATCTAGAGTAATAAAAAAAGTCATCCCTAACTCGTGCTCAGTAGGTACGATCAATGGATGCATAACCTATAAAAAAGGCAGATACATTTAAATTATATAACATTATAATTTTCACAATTGGGTTACATGTTAACAAAAACAACTTATACAATAGATGATCTGTATGTCACAATAGATTAATAATATGTTGCATCAGATTACCCATCTGTTGCATATTTTGCAGTAGATGGTTATCCGTTTAGTCGGGTTCTTAGAACCAAAGCAGTAGATGGGTAATCTGATGCAAAATATCAATCATCTGTCGCAACAGATTACCCATCTATTGCATAATTTATAGTAGATAGTTAATCTATTAGAGTTTGGTTCAGAGAACTAAAGCAATATATGGGTAATCTGATGCAAAATATCAATTGTTTATCCCAACAGATTACCCATCTATTGCACCAGTTAGCACAAGATAGGTAATCTATCGCAATAGATATCCCATCTAGTTCATCAGATATAACATCTATTGCACTAGATATAACATCTATTCAATATCTTTCCTTGAGTCAAATTATTTTACTTGAAAGAAGATGTGCTACATCATTCGAAGGGTTAAAGAGATCAACCTTCTTAATTCTTGTGTTGTTCTTTGTATTCATCCATCTAAACATCCTTGGATGAGAAACCTCATCTGGGTAATCCATTACCTACTTTCAGAGGAGAGAAATAGCTTCAAATGCCCAAGCCTAAAAAATGTAAATAGGAAGCAAGAAAAAAAAGTCATAATAACTATATTCAATATAAATTATTGGATGACTAAAAATAGTGATTAATTTTACCATGAAAGCCCAAGGAAAGCCATATAATGTGATCGTCCCTGGGGATAGCTTTGTTAGTAAATTTTGATAGTCAAGTAGAAGCTATCATATCCCCAGGGATAATTGTTGAATTTCTTAAAATCCTCAGCACACGCTAGAAAATCATCTTCTATGACCTTGTTGACATCAATATAACAAATTGGGAAAACCAAATTAAGAATAATTGCTCCCTGTACTGCTTTGGTATGGTTTTATCCTTAAGATTTGTCATCAAATCCGATGCATTGTAGCCATGTCCAGGAATCTCCAACAACCCATTTATTTTTTCCTTGCGTTTGTTGGTTTTGCTGTGTGTTCGCGGGGACAATGCCTTCCCTCTATTTGATTGTGGTAGTTTGGCTGTCCTGCTTTCCTTGGACCATTTATGGGGTGTTCCCTTAGTGATAGGTTCTTCTGGATGATCGCATCTCATGCCTGTCACTATGGAAAGCTCTTGCAAGCCAAAACAAACTGGCATGCCACAGTAGTTGATCCAGATTTTATCCAACTTTTTATCTCTCCTCCGAATCTTTATCACCCACCACATACTTGATCCTGTGCTTGAGAAGACCATATACCATCCTTATTTGGAAACGGGAAGTGTGGTCATCAGGAAGCTCAAGAAAGTGTCCAAAGCAGAACCTCTTAGAAAGTCTGTCTATGTTTTCATTCTTCATAATATTCCTAAATTCATTAAAATGTTTCCCCAACTGACATTTAAGTACAAGTTCACAAGTTATTTCTGTAGGTTCATCTATCATCATCAAAACTTGAAATATGTCAATACTAATAGTTTTGACAGGATTATACTGGGATATCAATATTAATTTATGCCCCACTGGTGATCCATTATCATTATGTTGATGATCATCCTCTTTCTCACTCTCTACTTCCTCCTTTTTCTGACTTTCATTTTCTTTATCACCATCAATATACCCTTGTTCAACTCTCTCAACATTGTTTTCATCTCTCCTTAACGTTACTTTTTCCTAACTGAGATTGTTCAGGAAGCTCCTTCGAATCCATCTGTACTGTAGCCTTTTTTGTATGGTGGTCAGAAGTTGATCCACTTTCACTTTGTTTTCTTTTAGGTGACATGTTTTACCTACAAACAACAGCAAAACAAAAATTAAATTACAATTGATGTATGCATAAATTTTTAAAAATACATTACAAACACCACCAATACCGACACACCAACATCCACAACAAACACTACCAACCAATGCCAAAGACACCATGAATACCGACACCACCAATAACCACCACAAACATCACCAACCAATGCCACCAATACCATAAATACCAACAACACCAACAGCTACCACAAACACCACTAACCAATGCCACCAACAACACCAACACCATAAACAACCACCAACACCATCAATGCCACCAACACCATCACCAAACCACCAATATAACACCACCACCAATAGCCACCAACAACACCATAAACACTATCCAACAATACCACCATAGTCAATGGGACACTGCGATAAAAACTAGGATTTTATCGGGTTCTTCCTATAATTTTACCATCAAGACTCAAAATTGTTAACCTATTTTAGAAGATAATACAACTAAAAGTATTTTTTTCATCATTAACTAAAAAAACCCTAATTTTAGAAAAAAATTATTATAGAACTCTTCTTGCACTCTATTATCTATGAATATAGAGAAAAATGATGGATACAAGCAAGAATAAAGTCAAAAATAACAATTATGTCGTCAGAAATGGGAATGAAATCAATCTGTTGTGAAGGATTGAGCAATATGTTGAGTAGTTGTTTTCTGTATTATTGAGAGAGAAAGAAAAAAGCGAGAACTTGAGATTTGAAATGATGAAACTTTTTATCATAAATAGATGATTTGTATTTTGAAAAAGAATTATAAGTTTTAAAAATATTAATTTGGTCTGAATTGATCTTCCCTAGATCTAGCTAAATAAATTTAGGTATGAACTTATAATAATAAGTTAATCAAAAGCACTTCATCTCATAGTGAAAGATCGACAACTTGGGTTGAGAGAAACGCAACACCAACACCAATACCATGTAATTGCAAAAGACTCAATTGAAGTTGTAGTTGACCCTATGTACTCGTCCCTAGATCTAGGTAAATTAATTTAGGTATTAGCTTATAATAATAAGTTAATAAGAATTGTTTTATCTCAGAGTGATCGATCGATGACTCGAGTTGGGAGGAACACAACACCAACACCAACACCATGCAATTGGAAAAGACTCAATTAAAGTTTTAATTGACCCTATGTACTCGTCTCTAGATATAGGTAAATTATTTTAGGTATTAGATAATAATATTAAGTTAATGAGAATTATTTTGTCTCAGAGTGATCGATCGATGCTCAGGTTGGGAGAAACGCAACACCAATACAATACAATTGTAAAAGACTCAATTTAAGTTGTAGTTGACCATCTGTACTCGTCCCAAGATCTAGCTGAATCAATTAAGGTATTATCTTATAATAATAAGTTAATGAGAATTATTTCATCTCAGAGTGATCTATCAACGACTCGGGAGGAACACCATACCATCACTAACATCATGCTATTGTAAAAGACTCAATTGAAGTTGTAGTTGACCATATGTACTCGTCCTTAGATCTAGCAAACCCTAGTTTATGCTATGCTATTCTATAAAGACAAATTTTTAACCTATTGTAATAGGTGGGGAATCTATTGGAATTCAACAAAAAGATTATTGAATATATTGCAATATGTAGGTAATCTGTTGGAATTTATCAAATAAATTATTGAATATTTTGCAACAGATGACTGAGCCATTGGAAATTTTCAAACAAAAATTGTCATCTATTGCAACAGATGACTTATATGTTTTAAGATTTTTTGTTATTTTAAAATAATTTCTCATCCGAGATAATAAAGATAAAATACTAAGGCGGTAAAAAATATTGCTTAGATAACTAAAAAATTTCCTTCTTGAGTAGTCTTATCTTGTCTTTTCAATGTCACCGTCTCCTCGTGCCCCTCAAAGATGTTGATGAATATTTAAAACTCATCTGTTGAATACTCTCTCCTTCAATAATAAATTAACTTAGCTCATCTATTTTTTTTAGAATTCTCTTTCTCTTCTCTTTAGGTTAATCATAACCATCTCCTCTTTTCCTTTCTTTTCTCTCCTCTTTCGCATGAGGATCCTTTCAGATCTCAATTGATCAATATCTTTTCTCAACTAAAATAGGTGTTCTAATCCTGTTTCTTTTTTGACATTATAGTTATGGTTTAATATTGCTCTTTTCTTCTCGTCTTCTTCTTTGTATGTTATTTAAATTAGATATTTGTATCTATTATTTGTTACTTTGTTGGTGGTGTTGGTGTTATTGGAACATGTGGTGTTAGTGTTATTGATGGTGTTGGAATATATGGTGGGTGCTATTTCTTTGTTGTTGATGTTGCAACAGTTTTCTCAACTATTATAAGTGATAAATTAGCTGTTGGAACAGACGGAGCAACTGATGGAAGAAATCAAACCAGTAGCAAGGCTGGTTTAATTTATTTAAATAAATGACCCATATGTTATAATATTTTATCTATTGGTGGCCACAAATGCATCGCTTGTTGCAATAAATTACTCATCTATTGAATAAAGAAGGAATCTATTACGTTAGATTTGTCATCTGTCACATCATATTGGTCATTTTTTGTAAGAAATTCATTAATTTTTACAATAGGTGACGCATCTGTGTCAACCAATTGATGACATGTTGCATCAGATTGATCATCTTTTGCATCAAATTGATTATCTGTTGTATTAAATTGATCATCTGATGCATCAGATTGGTTATCTATTACATCAAATTGTTGTAATATGTATTCATTCAATTTTGTGTTACCCTTTTGTAATATTCTTTTTGTTTTTCTCTTGTTTCACTTCAAATATTTTTCTCTTGTTTGCAGATAAAAGAAACTAAAACTGGATCAACTTTTTCCCAACTAGCATTAAAGGCTAGAGTAAAGATAGGTTTAGAGGAATAAGCTTCTTACAGATGGAACCACTTCATATGTGGGAGGTATGTATTACTGATCAACCTATCATGAAAACACACATCCAATACACTAATTTTGTGAATTTTGGTTCTTTACCCATTAGGCATTAATCCTTCAAATGAGATCTTTTATTTTACAGTTAATTTTGTTAGGTTCAAATTGGTAAGGTTGTGGGACCAAGTAGGTGGTATCGATATCCTGTTATAGTTTAATAAGGATTTTGCTAATGTTTATGTGTCAAGTTTGGGGAAGGGTTCAAGTTATTGGCGATAGTGTAAATATCCAATAGTGTTGGACCAATTTTAAGGGTTCAATGGACTTTTAAAATGCCTCCGAAGCCTCACACTGCTTCAAACAAGAATAGAAAACCAATAGAAATTCTCTTGATCCAAATTTATATAGATGGGTTGCACAAGGAGACTATTATAAAGCAGAAGGTGATTGGAAGAATACTTGTGCGGGAAGGGGAGGTGGAGAAGACCATAAGTCATATCATACCTTATTAAAGAAGAAATACAGGGTAGGAAGGAAAGTTTAGTGAAACTAGCTGATGAAATTAACATGGTAAATGAAAAAATTAAATGAGATTCAAGTGTGAAAGTATATCTAAAAATAAAAATCCATCAGTCGTTCTTGTGAAAGAAAAAGATGGTAAAGTGGATTGGAGTTGTGCACTTTGTTAGGGGACTGCAACTAGCTAGCGTGGCATGAATAAAGACCCACAAAATGAAGGACCAAAACTCTAAGGTTTTAGCATTGCAAGCACCGATAGTGGTAAGATTGTCGCTCAGGAACGAAACCTGAACTAATAAATCTTGAAGTCAAAATAAGGGATCAAGCCAAGGTGGCAATATCTCAAGTTAAACATACATCCTATGCCTCCTGTTTATGGCTTTGATCTAGTCAGAGAAAGTGGAAGCAACAAGGCATTAGATTTCTGCCCAACTTTAGACCTTTTTATTTCTACTGCTATTGACCTAATCAAAACCACAAACAAAAGTCATGGGAAGAAAGTTAGACTTCAGAAATTGACGCCTTGGATTGATCCCTTATTTTTACTTTAGGAATTGTTGGTTCATGTTTTGAGCCTGACCGATAATCTTACCACCATCGATGCTCGCCAAGCTGATTCCTTAGAGTTCTTGTTCTGCATCTTTTTGGGTCTTCATTCAGGCCACACTTGCTAGTTTCAGTCTCTGGCAAAGTGTCTAGCACTAGTCCTCTTTACCATTTTTCTTTTTCAAGAAGAACTGACAAATTTTAATATTTAGATGCAATTCCACCTTTGAAGCTCATTCAATTTTTTCATCTTTTAAGTCAGTTTCATTGGCCAGATTGGCTAGAAGTTCCTCACTTGCTTCCCTGTGTTTCCTTTTAAACAAGGTCTGAGATGGTATATGGTCTTCTCCACCTCCCCTTTCACGCATAGGTATTCTCCCAAGCACCTTCTTCTGTATAATAGTCTCCTCGAGAAACCAATCCATATAAATTTTGACCAAGGGAATTTCTATTGTTTTTTCATTCTTGTTTACTGAAGTATAAGGCTTCAGAAGCCTTTTAAAAGTCCATCAAACCCTTCAAATTGGTTCAATCACTATTTGATATTTACACTTCTAGAAAAAGCTTGAACCCTTCCATAAACTTGACACATAAATATGAGCAAAACCATCATTAAATTGTAACAGGGCATCAACCCCACCATCTTAAAACCCTTCTGCCTTATCAGTTTGCACCTATCAAACTAAACTGTAAAATGTAGGATCTCATTTGAAGGATCAATGTCTAATCAGTAAAAAACTGCATTCACAAAATCATTGACTTTATGTGTGTTTGTCACTATTGCCTGATCAGTAATACATAACTCCCACGCATGAAAGTGGATCCATTCATCTCCATGCACCTTATTCTTTCTACCCCATCAATGTCAGACAGGGTTTATTCTTCACTTCCCATCGTTAAGTAGTGTACAAGACTATAGAGGATCAAAGGGTAACCATCTTCAATGTCAAAGGACTACATGCTTGTCAAGAAAAAACAAGTGCTACAAGTCATGACTTTTCACCTTTTTTGTTTTTAAATTTTTTTATATAATAAAACAATCACCAATTTGGATTAATTCCCTATCTATTGCAATCGATGAATCAGCTGTTAGAAGAAATCAAAACATCTCCTCCAATAGATGGTCCATCTATCGCAACAGTTAATTCATATATTACAATTGATGTATCATCTGTTGCACATACATACCATCTATTGCAATTGATGGTAAATTTGTTGTGACAGTGGGTTATCTGTTAGGACAGATAGATGATCTATTACAAAAACTTAATAATAACAGTTGTTATTAAGTCTCAAGTATCAAAATGTTTCGAAATGGTGAGAAGTTTGAATGTAAAAGAAAAATTTGCATCTTTCCACAGAAAACAAAAAACTAGTAGTTTGAATGTAATTAATACAATGGACCTGAACAGTCATACCATTTTGCCTAAATGATCTATTGCAACAGCTCAATAATAACGGCTGTTATTAAGTCTCAAACCATTTTGAAAAGGTGAGAAGTTTGGATGTAAAAGAAAAAGTTGCGTCTTTTCACAAAAAATAAAAAATCGGAAATTTGATTGTAATTAATACAATGGATCTGAATAGTCATGCCTTTTGGCCTAAAACATTAAGATTCAATCCTCTATAAATAGGTCTCTTCACTTTTATTTATTTCTTGTATTTTGTATTTTTGGATTACATCTTCAACCACTTCTCTTCAAATAGCATATTTCTTTCTCGATGAGGTAAGTTTTTTCTGTGTAATTCTACCAGTTTGTAGTATACATTGTATTATATTCAGACTCTTTTCTTTACTTTTGTGTTTACTTTTTTTTTTTGTCAATTCATGCATGTTCTAGATATGGCTGATACAAATTGGGACATTGCAATTCTACAAGACACTATTCGGGAACTTGAGTTGTAGGTTCATGACTTGCGGTGGGAGTTTTCCACCATGAGAGCTTGGACGATCATGGAGATTTGCAAGCTTAGGAGGGCCTTGCTGCTGCCGGATAAAGATTATCCAACTAGTAATAATAATGCTAATGTTGATAACAATAATAATTAGAATGTATTTTTTTAATTATATATTTGATCTATACCTAATGTATTTTGTTTTTTTATTTAATGGAAAATTATTATTGGTCAACTTTGGCTTTTTAATTCTTATTTAATTTTCATTCTGTCTATTCCTTTTTCTAAACATGTTAACATGTCAACTGTTGGAGGTGAGGAGTAATTTTGAATCCAGTAACAATAACAATTTTTACAGTTGAGTTCTTTCAACAGATAGACCATCTGTTAAAACAGATTGATTGGTTTTTTGTCTACAGATTATCCATCTGTTGCGACAGATTTGTCATCTGTTAGAGGAAAACATTCTAGTTTGATAGAATTGTGTTATGTTCTTCCAGCTAATATTGATCTATTGCCACAGATGGACAATCTGTTGAAAATAATTGTGGTCTACTATATTTAGTTCATATTTTGCCTCTTTTTATTGATGCACAACTTATTAAAAAAGATATTTTATTTATAAAAAATGATAATATTACATTCACAACAATGAGTTAAATATATAAAATTCCACAATAAACAAGAACACAAGTTCTTGCAATTACAACAATCATGGTGAATTACGATCCGGGCTTGTTGTTCTTTTGTGGCCAACACGTTTACATAAGAAGCACTTATTTCTTCTTGATGGAAATGATTTTCTAACTCCACGCCTCCTCTTATATGGCTTTATTCCCAATTTGATAGTGCTTGGGTCAATATATGGATGAGGTATTAATCTCCCCAAAAGCTCTGCAGGAACAACCCACGATTCTTTGGGAGGCACCGGAGTAATATGCCCACTATATGCCATTGTATATTTTTGCACCGAATGATATTGAGAGGAGTGCTCGTAAACTTTAGATCTATATTTTTGTACCGTAAAGCACTGTGATAGCATGTGGACATGGTATTTTGTTCAACTCAAAAACTCTACACATTCAAGATCTTATTTGAAGATCGACCATGGCAATATTACCATGACCGTTGATACTGAACTTGTAATCTGCTCTGCGATGATATAGTAACCTATTCCCCAGAATGATGTTCATTGATATTTTTTTTGATTTCTAGAACAAATGGGGTTCGTGCGCCCTCAAACTACATACGTCTTTCTTTAAAAAATTGGCCAAACTTCTTGTTTATTATTTCAAACAAAGCCTTGATGGGAAATTCTATTTCATCGCCAAACAATGAATTCACCTATTCAGCTATGTTTGATGTCATAATATTGTACCTATACAAAAGAATCACTTAGTACGATATCATACTAAACTTGTAAATCAAATAAGATATTAAATTCATAAGAATTTACCTATCTACTAGATAGAATGCCCAACTCCATCTCTCAAAACCGACATGTATGAGATGCTCTCCTACCTTGGGATGCATATATGCTATTTGATTGAAATAGTCTAAAAAATCCTCTCTACTGTATGATTTAGCTACTCTATAAAAGGTTCATGACCCGTTCGTTATGATAGTTGGTCCGAATGTTCTCTCCAAAATGCCTGATACAACAACCAACAGAAGCTAAAGTGAAGAAAATTGAACCCATCTTTGGAATACTTAGATGCCTATCCAAAACAAAATGCAACTCTTTGGTATCTTCAACGCAGCTTTGCAATTGTTCAAAACAATACATAATAGGCATCACATTCCTTGTATGCTACACAAAAAGCAACAGAAAAGATGTGATTCTCCACATCTTACAGCACCGCCATTAGTAGAACTCCATTCTACCTGCTCCCCAATAAGGTACCGTTGACGGCTATGTTTTTTCTCAAATGTCAAAAATCTTACATTCAAGCACCATAGGATATCAAAAAGTACTTAAACCTTCCATTTTCATCAACATGCAACGCTGTCTTACTTTTGAGATCTGTGGACTCTATTATGTAATGGTAGGAATCCAAGATTGCATACCCATGCTCGTGTGTCCCCCTAACCAAGTCCTTGGAAATACCCATGGCTATATATATATCATCCAATAACATACCAGGACACTCAATTCCATAAGGACCTGATTGGTCCTAACCTTTGTAGAAGGGCCTTTGCCATCGGGGAAGCTATTCCTTAAATATTCATCGAGGACCTATGATGTGGCGTGAGCATTTTGGCTCGAGATGTGCTCTGAACCACATGTGTGATACTTTTCATGTTTATTAATAAAGAAACTATCAGAACTTATATACTTCACCGCTATCAACTACCACTTGCAGTTTAAATTAGCACAATTATAGCAAAAGACGCAACTCCAATTAATCACCTTCTTTATTCTGAGATGTTTTTTCAAGGAAAAAATAAACAAAGAGGTAGATAGTTCTTTATTGTCAATGAATGAAATTCCATTGAAATAGCTGGTTTCATCATCTTGAAAATTTCCAGACTGTGTTGATCGAGAAGAACTGACCACCGTATTGTCGTATCAACGGGCATAGGTGTTTGATCATCATCTGGAATATTCATGTCTGGATCAACCAACCTATCATCAAAGATGTCTTGTTGTTGTTCTTCTTTGATATTATGGTTCTTATTCTCTCTCATCTTTTCAACCACATAAACCCTTAACTCCAGCTTGGATGAATCACTAAGATAAGCACGCAACTGATCCTGATCGGTTATCTTGAAAGGTAGTACCCTCTGATTTTTAAAGGAGTTTTATATGTAGCTAATGATGAGTTCTTCTGATTGACAATTTAGTTTACAATAGCTGATGATTAAGTTCACAAAATCATTATATGAAACATCTCTTTGGACTATCATAGCTATTTTCTCTAGCATTTTAGCCTCCTTCCAACGCAATACATATCAATTACTCTTCTCGATCTATTGACCATGACAATCCACCCCTATTATTATTGATCCCTCCATTAGTGTCACCTAAATAAAGTTATTTGATAAAAAAAATTAATAGTGATTTCATAGTGCCATACATGAATCCCAGCAGATATGTAATCTGTTGTAACGGGTGAAAAATAGGTTGCAAAAGGTAAGTGATCAGTTGCAATAGATTACTTACTTATTGAGATTCATGTTATGCTCCTGAAGCTGATTTCAATAGAAGAGTAATTTGTTGTAACAAGTGAATCATATGTTGCAATAGACTATACATTTGTTGCAATAGATGAAGCGCCTGTTGGGATAGATGTTACAATAATATAACACCTTTGAATCGAGTTTAGGTTCTGTTGCAACAGATATTTATCATGTTGCACCAGATAACTAATCTTTTGCAATAGATGGGTCATATGTTGCAATAGATAACACCTCTGTTTGATTCATGTTATGGCACTATAGAAGCATAAACATGAATCCAATATATAAGTCTTCCGTTGAAATAGATGTCTCATCTGTCGCAATAGATGATTGATTTGTTTAAACAGATGGCTTTTATATTGCATTCATGTTCGCGTGCTATCGACTGTTGAAATAAAAACACAATAGCAGTTGCCCAGTTGAAAAATTCAATTAAAAATAATTATTTGACTTACTAAAGTCTTCTATGAAGTAATGCTAAAGTGGAAAGTAATGTACGAAACAAAATTTGACGTTAAGAAATTGGTCAAATAGCAACAGTAGCGGTACCAACAACAACAACAATGGCTAACAAGAAGAAGATAAAGATGATAATGAAGTAGAAGATAATGATAATGAAGCAGAAGATGATGAATAAAGCAACAACAACAATGAACAACAAAAATCACTAAGAGAGAGAAAACAACAATGAATGAGAAGAGAGAGAAACAAGCCTTTTCCCCTTCATTTCCCGTTATATTAGGTAAACATTTGGATCAAATTATAAATTTAAAAGCTTGTGGGCTATTCTCAAACTTACCCAACTTTCTTATTCCATATAAAATAATTGTAACCTCCACTCAATTATTAAGACTTGAGTCACCTACGCCTCATTTTCAAACTCTTTTTTCACTTTTAGCTCAAAGTCCCGAGTTACCCAAGCATAGGGAGGATGATTTAGGTTACTTTGAATAGAAGAGAGGAGATGGTTAAGTTTTTTTTTATGTAAGAATGGAACTTTGGGTCTCCAAAAATAGCACATTTGGCTCACGGTTTGACAGCTTCAAGATTGCTTCTCTCAACTTGTCATGATTTTGCTGCTTCACCATAACTTTCTCCTGCTGTTGCTGCCACAAAATAGGGTTTTGATACCTGGAAAAATAAGATTTGGACATATTTTGGCTGTTTTATTGTGAAATTTCAAGATTTTTTTTGAAATATATCATTTTATTTTGAGATAATACATGAAGTTCCCCTTTACTATCTACTAATTAATTTTCAAAAAGATACTAAAATTTCTTGAGAGCCTCACGACTCTACAAAACAACTTTGAACTGCTATTTTTATTTTCTCTGTTTGTTAATTTTACTTATCATGTTTCACTTTTTGAAAATCAAACTATATGAACCCCAATATTCTTAACATTCTTTTATCATATTAATATGAGAAAGATTGCAACTAATACTATTGTTCATATAATTCCTAAGCATCTAAATTAATAATATGAAATTAATATATTTGAATTTAGCTACGAAGATTTGTCAAAATGACTATCGTAAATCAAAGGAAAAGTAAAAGTAAAGAGATATACTATTTTATTTCTTCAAATCGAGATTAATAGAGAAAAAAACGTTATAGAAGAATTTCAAAGTTATTCATGGTGTCATAGGACTCCCACAAAATATAAGGGGTCAATTGGGAGGATAATCTAATTCATGTAGTAGTCATGATATTATTTTGTTCTTTGTTGTGTAGGATTTTTCCCTATTCAATATTATAGGATATATTATTAATAAAAAGATAACCATGATATTAGCAATATATGGGCTATTGTGATACTTGGACAAGGATGGTTAAAGATAGAAATTCTCTTAATATAATAAACTGAACAACGAATAGGAAATAGTCCCAGCATAACTAGTCCAACATAACTAATCCTAGCATTGCTATCACACCTTATTCAATAGTTATACACTCTACCAAACAAACCCTATGTGTCCTTTTAAAAAACGTAGTAGTCCGGGAAACTTCGTTTATTATGTAAAAATAGAACCTTTTATCTAAAAAAATAAAAAAAACAATCTTCAATTTCATGATAAAACCACTAAGTACTTCTCTAAATAGGGAATACCAATAACTAAAGATCTTTCAGCATATCAAAATACTTGCAAACAACATAACGTGTAGCAGCAGAATTAGGAGAAGCAGAAGAATCAGGGGGAAAGTAATGGACAAGTTGAGAGAAGCCATATTGAAACACACAAATAGTAAACCAAATATTCCATTATTAGAGATCCTTATCGTGATTATTCAACAACTCCTCAACCATTTCCACTCTTGTCTTCATCTTGTCCCTAGTCATCCTTCATACATTTGCGTTACCTAAGTATAAGGAGGATAATCAGGGCTCGTTTATGTCAGCAAAATTGTGAAACCAAGATAAGAGAATGACATAAGATTTAACATGGTTTGAGTCCAAATGATTCTACATCTAACAAAGTACAAATGTATTTATACTATTAAACAATGAATGAGGAGCGATCCCAACTACATATAAGAGAATTGCTCTTCCAAATCTCTATTTTTAGAATGATTTACTATGAATTTCTTGGGATGAATTTACAATGAAGGATGGTTATCCTTTAATAGATGATAAAACATGGCTCAAAGTATCAAAACTTTGACTCTAATCACAAAATAAGAAATAGAAAAATAAATACAAAATTTGTCTTTCATAAATTTTGCTTGTTCCATAAGTTTAATTCTTAGCCTAGTAAATTGATACATGGAGTTTTCTTTCACATGAATTAAACCATACTTAATACCAAACCAACTTTTTCAGTCTCCACCTCGGTTTATATTCCAAGCATGTGTATGAAAAACACTATCCAAAACTTCTAAGCCTACTTAGCAACCCTATTGTAAGTAACAAGAAGAATCAAACCTTGGTTAAACATACTAGCTCCACCTAGCCGCTTTTCTATTAGAGTATTGTTAGAATTTAAAGTTAAATTCAACTCTTAGAAATAGAACAAAGGCAAGAAATTGAGAAGAGTATTTGTTATTGGAAAGAGATGTTTTGTATTAAACTGTAATTATGCTTAAATAGAAAAAATACAACAACCAAAGCCTGTAATGAAGAAACTACGTTGCACATGATTCCATAATCAGGAACATCCTAAAAAATTGAACTACTAATATCTAAAAAACAACAACTAAACTAAGTTGAGAACATGGCTAAAATAGCTGGATAATGTCTAGCAACAGATCCTACTTTTATTGCAGTAACTGAGGCAATAATCAACACTCCTCCTTGCGCTAGTTTTTTCAAATTCCAAGTATTTCTCTGAGAAATTCAAATCTTCTCTTTGGGAAGGCTTTGGTATCCATATCTTCTAGTTGAAAATTTTTCTTGTAGTACATTAACCCAACCGATTCATCTTTCTGCACGTCTTTGAGAAAGAATAATTCGATATTGAAATTCTTTGTCTTTGCATGAATAACAGGATTATTAGAGATAGCAATAGCTGCTTGATTGTCCACAAAAACCTCTGTGCACTTCTCTTTCTTTAAATTCATATCAAGTAGCACTTTTCTAAGCCATAAGGCTTGATTTGCATCAGTTGTTGCTGCAATGAACTCATCTTTAACCATCGATTGTGCAACAATTACTTGATTTTTAGAGAACCAATAAAATACACCCAAACCAATACTAAAAAAATAACAAGAAGTTCTCTTCATGTGTTCAGAAGAACCACACCAATCACTATCAGAATACCCCTACAACACGTGCTTCAGATTTGTATTGAACTTGATTCTAAAATTTAGTGTTCCCTTAACCTATCTTATCACCTTTTTTGCTACTCTAAAATGAATGTTAGTTTTACAATTAGTGATTCAAGATAGAAGACTTATGACATAAAAAATGTTGGCTCTAGTTACTGTAAGATACATGAGACATCCAACCATACTTTTGTAAAGAGTCTCATATACTTTTTTAGCTTCATCATTTTTGCTCAACTTCTCCTTTTGACATATCAGAGTAGTTGTGTCTTTACAATTTTCCATTCTAAATTTCTTAAAAATGTCTTTTGTATACTTTTTTTGACAAATGAAAACTTTATTTTTCTCTTGCTTGATTTCTATTCCTAGAAAATAAACAATTTCTCCCAAGTCCGTCATCTCGAATGTATGTTGAATATCTTTTTAAAATTTTTGAACATGCTCATGATTGCTTCCTGTAACCAACAAGTCATCTACATAGAGTGAAATAACAATAAGATTTGTTCCATCACCTTTGATATAGAGAGTAGCTTCACTAAGACTTTTTCTCAAACCCAACTGCACCAAATGTTCGTCAATCCTGCTGTACCAAACTCTGGGCATCTTTTTTTGTCCATACAAAAGGGTTTTGAGTTGATATACTTCATCTTCATGCCCTTTGACTTCAAATCCTTCAGGTTGCTCAACATAAATTTTCTCCTCAAGATAGCCATTGAAGAATGTTGATTTAACTTTTAGCTAAAACACTTTTCAACCATTTTGTGCAGCTATAGCCAACAACAATCTGATGGTTTCCAATCTAGCAACAGATGCAAATGTAATAGAAAAATAAATACTAAAAATTGGAGCATACCCATTTATAACAAGTCTAGTTTTATGCTTGTTGATAGAGCCATTTACGTTCAGCTTGGTTCTAAAAATCCACTTCACTCCTATTACTTTCCTATCTTCATGTCTTTTCACAAGTTTCCAAGTATAGTTCTTCTCAATCATGGTGAGTTCTTCCTTTATTGTAGCTCTCCATTTTGGATCTTTTTCTTTTTCACAAAAATCTGTTGGCTTGGAGAGTGATCTTGTGCCTCTCACTCACCAATTTATCTTCTTTCAGCTAGGGTATTTTACTTTGATCTGGAAATAGCACTAGTTCTACTTCTTCCCAGTTTCATTTTTCATCCTCCACGAAATAAACATCTCTACTTACCAGAATTTTCCTTGTATGAGGTTGGAAAACTCTATAAGCCTTAGAAACAGTGATATAACCCACAAATGTTCCATCTTTCTCCTTTTTATCAAGCTTATCTCTTTTACTCTATGGTACATAAGTAAAGTATAAACATCCAAACACTTTGAGATTTTTTAAAGATGGTGTATAACTATACCAGATTTCAAATGGTATGTTTCCTTCTAATGCTTTTATTAGAAGCTTGTTGAGTAGAAAGACTAATGTATGAGCAGCTTCTGCCCAATACTCTTTTGGCAAAAACTTTTTATGCAACAAGCATCTAGCCATCTCAATTATGGTACAATTCTTCCTTTCACTAACTCCATTTTGTTTTTGAGTATATGAAGCAGTGAGTTGGCGTTCCAATTTTGGCTTCTTAACAAAATATATTGAATTGATCATATGTGTACTCCTTACTGTTGTCGAACCTTAATAATTGAATCTTACAGCCACTTTGAGTTTCAATCCACTGCTTGAATTTCCAAAAAAATAGTGGTAACCTCTGACTTGAACCAAAGAAAATAAATCTAACACATTCTCATATAGCCATCGATGAAAAAAATGTAATACTTTCTCCCTTTGAGCAATGGAGTTTGGTGAGGACCAGCCAGATCTATGTGGATTAATTTTAGCTTTTCTGTGACTTTCCAGGTTGATTTCTTGTAAGGTAGCCTTGCTTTCTTGCCAATTTGACAAGTTCTACAACATGTTATTTCAACTTTAAGATTAGATAGCCCTCCTACCAGATCTTTCTTTTGTGAGATAATTACTGCAGTATGGTTGAAATGTCTGAGTTTTCGTGCCAATATTGTGAATTTATCTTAGTTTCTGAATGAGATTTTTGCTCATGATCTAAAAGATCCAATGTAAAGATCCTTCGCTTCATCATTACCTTGAATATGTTTCTGCCATCTCTATCTTTGATTCGACAATAATTGGTTTCAAAGAGAAGTTTGAAACCATTCTTAATCATCTGGCCAACACTTAAATGACTATGACTAATATTAGGTACAAAAAACATATCTTTGATTAGTTTTGTACCTGAGGAGTATTTTATTTCTATAGTACCTTTGCCTTTTGCAGGAATATAGTATCCATTACTAACTTGTACTTTGGAAATTACTAAAGTATCGATCTCCTTGAAGAGATCATGATCAAATGTCATGTGTTTTATGCAACCATAGTCAATAAGCCACTTGTCACTCAAGCAGCTAGTTGCAAAACATGTCGCTACAAAGAGTTGCTCTTCATCTTCTTGATTAGCTACTTGTGCAACCTTAGTTTGCTGAGTGTTGTTCTTGAAAACCTTATGATAATGTCCCCTCTACGGACATTTCTCATACTGTTGATCTGGCCTTCTCAAGTATTTGAACGGTGGATGACCCTTCTTTCCACAATGCTTGCAAGGAGGAAAATCATGTTTCGCTCTCCTATTAATCCCTGGAGAATCAGAACTTGAGTTTTCCTTCTTGATCAACTTGTTATTTCCTTTGTCTCCTTGGTTTGAATGAACTTTTGCAGGTAGTGCACCCTTAACAGATCCTTCGGAACTCATAAGTCTTCTATATTCTTGTGCCTGCAAAGCATTCAATCGTTTTGCCAAACTAATTTATGATAGATCCTTAGAATTTTCAGTGAGGAAATAGTTGTTTCAAACCATTCTGGGACTGTTACGAGAATTTTTTGAACCAATCTAGAATCAGGAAATTCAGAGTCAAGTAATCTTATATTGTTTGCAATATTGAGTAATCTATCAAAATGCTCTTTGATTGTCTCTTAATACTTCATCTTTTGAAGTTCAAATTCTTGGATCAGGTTAAGAGTACGCATACCTTTGATATGTTCATCTCCTTCATATTCTTTCTTAAGGAAATTCTAGACTTCAAAAGCTTATTTTATGTTAACTTCAACTCTTAGAAATAGAATAAAGGCAAGAAATAGGGAATAATATTTATTGTTGGAAAAATATGTTTTTCATTAAACGTAAATTGTGCTTAAATAGAAAAAAATGCAACAATCAAAGCATATAATTAAGCAGTAACTAAGGCAATAATTAACAAGTAGCATCAGTTCATGTGTACCCCCTCCCCCCTAAGTCCTTGTAGCTTTTAAACTTGATGAGCGGGATTATCATATCTGTTGTGCATTATCATCTATGATAACCTTTGTGACCATTATAGTTTTCCTCTACAATGGCATCTCGAATGAAATAAAATCTGATGTTTTTGGTGTGTTCATGAAATCTTGGATTTTTAATTAAATGAATAGCACTTTGACTATCATATCCTAGAGTTGATTCTAGCTGAACAAAAATAAATTCTTCCATCAAACCTTCCAACCATGCAGCTTCTTTCACAATGTCCATTGTTTCCATATATTCCTCCTCTATTGTAGACAAAGCGATAATCTTATCTAAGACCCATTTCAAACTAACAGCACTACCAACGAGAATAAAGATATACCTAGTTGTGGAGCTCCTTCTATCAAGATTCCCTGTATATTTAGAATCCACATAACCTATAATTGAAATATCTTAACTTTTGTGAAAGGTTTGGACAACATCAGAAGCTCCTTTGAGATATCTCAATATCCACTTAATAACTTCTCAATGTCTATTTTATGGGTTTGCAATACACCTTCTTACCACACTTATAGATTCAGCTATATCTGGATGTGTCACACCATTACGTGTATAATTCTTCAAATCGCACTAGAATAAAGAACCTGTACCATATGCTCCACCTTATCCTCAGATTAAGGTATTGGTAACTCAATTTAAAATAAGGAGCTAATAGTGTACTTACAATCTTGCTCATATATATATATATATTGAACCTTTCAAGAACCTTTTTAATGTACATTTAATAAAGAGGTGCAACTCCATATTCTCTTGAAATCTCCATTCCAAGGATTTTATTTATAGCTCCCGAATTGTAACACCCCAAGTCTGTACCCCAAACAGTACACGGTGCTCATAATCTCGATGGACCATAAGCTAACCCATGAATGGTACCTACTGCAATAACTGAATAATAATACTATAGTATGTGAAAATTAGGCGGAAAGCATGCCATAAGGTTCAATACTATAATTAAACCGAATACGGTATAGCAATATCAAAACTGAAATATTTTTCTGAAAATACTTTAGTATGAAAAAGCCTCTAAACAATCTGAAATAAGGAGTTGATGGAACAAGTCCCCAACTAACTCTGAACTACTAAAATAAGCTAAACTATTGAAATAATTATCATGTCCTCAAACTAATAGGGCTCACCACTAACTCTGTTAGCTAAATATCTGAACTGCTAAGTATGATCGGGAGCCTGTGTGTCTGAACCTATGATACAAAACATCATAGAGCAAAAGAAAGGTATGCTCTAGTACTTTGAATGTACTGGTATGCAAAATTAGGTAGGCTGAAATGCATGGGTTCATATGCATGAACAACACTGACTGAATGGGATGAATATAACTGAATAAGAGTATATACATGAATACGTAAACTATAACTGAGATCATGATAATATTAGATACTGAGTTTCTGAATTACTGAGTTACTAATATCTGAGTTTACTGATATTGCATAGCTGATAACTGAGTGACTATATCTGATAGTCTTGATCTTGTGGAACTATATTGAGTTCCGAACTGAACTAAGTGACTGCATCTGACAGTCCTGATTTTTGTAGAACTGAACTGAGTTCTATACTGAGACTGGAACTAAAACTAAGACTGTGGGAGGTAATCATCTAATTGACATGCCCCTCTCAGAACTGATTGGGGTCCGACCTATAACCCCATCTGGATGGGTTTTAGTACCGTGCCATGGGTAAAGACAAGCTAAGCACCCTCATCTGGTAGGTGCTCTATACGAGAACAGTGCTACCCTCAATTGGCAGGTAGATCACCTCATCAACTCTCAACTAGAAGGTTGATATCTCAACCTAGTTAGCTATGTAGTTCTGGAACACAAGGACTGCTTCTAAGGATCACACCCTTCTACTGGAAGGTGAGTCCCCATCTGTGGGTTCACTCCGTGCCGAATCCTACTCCCAACTAAATAGACACTGGACTGGATTCCATACTATTCTAGGTTGGACTAACCTATTTCTGATCGTATTCTATAACTGAAATAAACTAAGTTCATTGGGTTTTGTTGACTGACAGAATACTACTGAATTCTGTTAACTGAATGAATTCTACCGATCGTGACATAACTGATTCTATCCTGTTACTGACCATGGCTCTAGGCAAACAACTAAATTATCGGGTATTGATTACCCCCAAGAATTGATAGCATAAATTATACGACATGGCATAATCTTGAAACATGATAAATAACTACTTGATCATCATTCATTCATAGGGACATTCTATCAAACATTTTCATGACATGAACTTCAATACATGCTAACCTGATATAATTTCATTATTTAATTCTCATGAACAATTCATCGAACACTTGACGGACATAATCTATGCACATGATGCTAAAAAAAAATGTGCACATCATAGTTCAATTTGACATTTACTACTTCAAGGGTTTCAACACGGTTTCGCATGATAATGCACATATATCAATCAATTCCATATGAATATTATAGTAAATCATGAACTAGAAACCTCATTAATATGGTAATTATGAACAGATTCAAACTCAACCATGAACTTCATCAAACTCATAAACTTGTTGTTAAAAGGGGTTCTTAAAATCCAAGGGTGGAAGGGAACCATTGGATGAACACTTGACATACCTTGGTTGCTAAATTCCTGAAGAACAGTGGTGAAAATCTTGAACCTTGGCCTTGAAACTAAAGCACCTAGGGTTCTTGTTCTTGAGAAATTTGAAAAAAAAGTAAGTATATTTTGCTCAATGAAAGTTGAATATTATGTTTTAGGGCTGAATAGGGGTGGAAAAAATACCCTAATACCCCTGAGGATGCGGCTTTTTAATTACTTAAACCGAACTGTCGACACATAGGATGCCGCACCGCATCATTGGTATTGATGAGATAGCCAATGTGCCATGTTGAGTCTACATCTGTTCAGTGGAAATTGCCACTAGGAGCCAAAGGAAAATATTAATCGACGTAATGGCTGACACGCCATGCCGAGATCACATTGATGCACTTTTTTAGATTCCTAAACGTGGTTCAAATGAGGTCCGAATAATACGAAACTCATCTGAGAATACCTAGTGACACTCCTTATCATGAATCAACTTAAAGATTTACATTTTAAGTTCATACGAGTCGTGAAATAGAGTTTCCAACTTATGAAGGCCAAAATAATACTAAGTATGAATACTTAGCTAGAATTTTCCAAGTATGGGACCCCTTAGCAAGATTAAAAGACTGAGTAAGCTTAGGATTTTGTGGGGTCTTACAATATATCCCCCTTAGAAATATTCATCCTTGAAAGAGACTGATTAAATTGAGAATACTAATAGACTAGACTTAGACACTGAATATGCACAACTTAAGCATGATTTCATGATTGAAATTATTGGTATACTGAATTATCATACCAAAAATACATATATGATGCATAAGTACATAGCTGAACATGATTCATGAATGCATGACTGGGATTACTGGTAAACTAGGCTTATATAAAGGAAATAAATGTCCGATGCATGATGAGTAATTGATTGAACTGATTCATGAGTGCATGAATGAGTATACAACATTAATTGATGCCAAGTTGGTAGCTATATCTGAACATAAGACTGAGTAAATTCAAAGAAATATATTACCTTTGGCTGAGCGTGAGCTTACAAAGAAGAGGTGAGGATAATTGGTCCGCATGTCTGCTTCTGCTTCCTAAGTAGCTTCATCAATGGACTGATTTCGCCAAAGTAATTTGACTAGAGGAAATTCTTTGTTCCTCAGTCTGCGAATCTGATAATCAAGGATATTGGTAGCAGTATCTTCATAAGAGAGGCTATTAAGAAAATCTATGCCCTCTATAGGGACTACGACTACTGGGTTACCTATGAATTTCTTAAGCAAGGAGACATGGAACACTGGATGCACTGAAGCTAAGTCGGAAGGCAACTCAAGCTCATAAGCTACCTTTCCAAAATGACTGAGAATTCGGTAAGGATTAATATATCAGTGACTGAGTTTCCCCTTCTTCCCAAACCTCTTCACTCCTTTCATAGGAGAGATTTTTCAAATATACAAAATCATAAATTTTGAACTCGAGATCCTTTCTGCGTCCATCTGCTTATGATTTTTATCTGCTCTGAGCTGTCTTAAGACTTCCTTGATCAACTAAACTTTTTCTAAGGTATCAAATACCAAGTCAGGCCCTACCACTATGGACTCACCCACTTCAAACCAACCAATGAGAGATCTATAACTCCTCCTATAAAGCACCTAAAATGGAGCCATCTGAATGTTAGAATGATAGTTGTTCTTATATGCTAATTCAATCAAAAGCAAGTGGTCATCCCAACTCCCTTTAAAGTCTATCTCACATGATCGCAACATATCTTCTAAAGTCTCAATAGTTCTTTCTTCTTGACCATCTGTATGAGGATAAAAGGTTATACTAAGGTGAACTCGGGTAACAAGATCCTTTTGGAATGCCTTCTAGAAATGAGAGGTGAACTGCATACCTTTATCTAAGATAATGGATAATGAAACACCATGCAATCTGACCAACTCCCTGATATAGAGTTTGACGTAATCCTTGGCTAAATAAGATGTATAGACTGGTAGCAAATAAGACTGATTTGGTTAGCCTATCTATAATGACCCAAACTGAATCATGCTGGTGATGAGTATGAGGCAAACCCATCACACAGTCCATGTTTACTTCTTCCCACTTCTAGGTGGGAATACTAAACTCCTACATGGACCCACTAGGCTTCTGATTCTCAATCTTTACCTACTGACATGTTGAGAACTTAGCCAAAAACTCTACATTATCTCTTTTCAATCCACTCCACCAATAGACCTCCTGCAAATCATGGTACATCTTAGTAACCCCTGGAAAAATAGAGTAGCATGCACCATGCACTTCTACAAGAATTTACTATCTCAAATCATCTACACCTGGCACACATAGCGAACCCTGGCAGTGCAACACACCATCTACTCCTTGGGAGAAAACCTCTACCTTCTGATCTCTGACTGATTCCTTTAACTTAACCAGACTCGGATCCCTATCTTGCTTTTTCTTTACCTTGGAATTTAGGGATGATTCTGAACTACTCTGCACTTATACACTGCCTTCTGCTGAATAAACTAAGCAAATATCTAGTAGGGCAAACTAATGAACTTACTGAACTAACTTATTCTTACCATCCTCCATATGAGCAACACTACCCATAGACATCCTACTGAAAGTATCAGCAACTATATTGGCTTTACCCAGATAATATAGGACACTTATGTCGTAGTCTTTCAACAACTCCAACCACCTTCTCTGATGGAGGTTTAGGTATTTTTGAGAGAACACATACTGCAGGCTTTTAAGATCTGTGAACACATCAACGTGCACACTATACAAATAGTGCCTTTAAATCTTTAATGCAAATACTACTGTTGCTAACTTATTATTATGAGTAAGATAATTCATTTTATGGGGCTTAAGCTATCTAGAGGTGTAGGCTATGACCTTACCTCTCTGGATCAAAACACACCCCAAACCGACTCTCGAGGCATCACAATATACCACAAACCCATCTAAACCATCTGGTAGGGTAAAAAATGGAGCTGTAGTGAGTTGAGTCTTTAACTCCTCAAAACTCTTTTCACAAGAATTTGACCACTGGAATTTGACTTTCTTCTGAGTCAATCTGCACTTAGGGGATGCAATAGACAAAAATCCCTTAAAAAACCATCAGTAATAGCCAGCAAAGGCCAAGAAACTCCTGATATCTGATGGAGAGATGGTTTTAGGCCAATTTATCACTTCTTTGGTCTTTTGGGGATCAACTCTAATGCCATTACCGAAAATAATATGGCCAACAAAAGCTATTAACCTTAGCCAAAATTCTCACTTACTGAATTTGGTGAATAACTGATGGTTTTTGAGAGTTTGTAGTTCTACTCTGAGATATTCTGAATGATCATACTCATTGGAGAAGTAAACAAGGATGTCATCTATGAAGACTATGACAAACATGTCTAAGTACTGCTTGAACACATAGTTCATCAAGTACATGAAGGCTACAAGGTCATTGGTAAGACCAAAGGATATGACTAAGAATTTGAAGTGACCATACCGAGTTCGGAAGGCTATTTTTGGGATGTCACATTCTCTGACTCTAAGCTGATGATAGCCCGATCTGAGGTCTATCTTGGAGAAGTAACTGGCACCCTATAGTTGGTCAATCAAGTCATCAATTCTGGGAAGTGGATACTTGTTCTTGACCATGACTTTTTGTAGCTAATGGTAATCAATACACACTCTGAGAGAACCATCTTTCTTATGCACGAATAAATCTAGTGTGCCTCTCAGG
The DNA here is from genome assembly GCF_002878395.1 of Capsicum annuum. Classification (NCBI taxonomy): domain Eukaryota; kingdom Viridiplantae; phylum Streptophyta; class Magnoliopsida; order Solanales; family Solanaceae; genus Capsicum; species Capsicum annuum. The sequence continues at coordinate 65,878,564 of NC_061115.1, forward strand.
GACACTGGGTATGATAAATCCCTTATTTAGGAGATCTTTTAATTGTTCTTTTAATTTTTTTTAGTTCTGCTGGAGCCATTCTGTATGGAGGAATAGGTATGGGCTGAGTATTTGGAAGAAGGTCTATTCCAAAGTCAATTTCCCTTTCAGGAGGAACTCTGGGAAGGTCTTCGACAAACATATTTGGGAATTCACATGCTACTGACACTGATTCAAGAGTAGGTGTTTATGAACTAGAGTCATGGACTCAAACAAGACGGTAGATACATCCCTTAGATATTATTTTTATCCCTCGTAGGCAAAAAATAAGCTGACCCCTAAGTGCTAAAGTACTACCCCTCTATTCTAGGATGGGCTTATTTGGAAATTAAAATTGAACAATTCTATTTCTGCAGTCGACTGAGGCATAGCAGGAATAAAGCTAATCTATGTTGAGAATGACATTAAAATTAGTCATCTCTAATTTGACTAAGTCTGCTGAAGTGACTTTCTGAGATATCATAATGAGACAGTTCCTGATACCCGGCGAGCTATGATAGATTTACCCACTGGGGTAGAGATTGAGAAAGGCTTTGCTAGAATTTCAAGACTACCTCCAAAATCAACAGCTATATATGGAGTAACAAAGGATAATAGAGCTCCTGGATCTAGCAAAGCATAAACATGTAAATAGAAAACTTGTAACGTACCAATGATCACATCAAGAGAACTTTCCTGATCCTGTCAGGATTGAAAAGTGTAGAGTTTGTTTAGGCACTGCCCACTGGTTGCACTAGAAGCGGCACCCTACTGATTCAGGTGATCGTACTAAGCTGGGGGACGTTTATACTTACCCTGAGAACCTGACTAGGGATAATCTATGAATCTATGTCCTGGGTTTCTACATCCAAAACAAACATTGCTACCCGCTTTGCATATACCCTAGTGATTTCTGCTATGTTTCTGATAAAGAAGATTAGTTTGGGCGCTGCTGACACTACCCTAGGGTTTATGGCCTGGTGCACTATCTCTATTGCCGTCTCTAAATTTTGGAATTAGAGCACTGGCTGAGGATAAAGATGGAACTGAGGATTTTGGGTGGAACTGAGAATGATTCCCACTCTTTGACTTAGGCTGCGTAAAGTTAAAACTACTTGTTCCCTTTTTCTTGTTCTCCCTCTCCTTATCCTTATTCTTAGCCTTCTATATCTATTTAGCATGGACCATGAGCCTGGATATGTCCATCTTTTAAATCAATATTGCGGTCCTACACTCCTTGAACACACTATTAGACACACCAGATACATACTTACACATCTTAGATCTGCTATCTGCTACCACATGAGAAACGTATCTATATAATTGAGTAAACTTAAGAGAATACTCTTGTACTGTCATGTTGCCCTGCTTTAGATTTATAAACTCCCAAACCTTCGCTCTCCTCAATTCTAATGGGAAGAACCTATCAAGAAAAGTAGTGGAAAACTCCTCCCATTCTGTGGGCCCTGCATCTGTGGCCCTTTCTGCTTTCCACTATTTAAATAATGAGTGGGGCATATTCTGCAACTGATATCTGAACAAATCAGCACTCTCAATAGTAGTCACTCCCATAATATCTACAATTTTTTGCACATGATCAAGAAAATCCTGAGGGTTCTTATCTGTCTTAGACCCAATAAAAGATGGAGGGTTTATTCGGGTGAAATATTGAATCCTAGCTGCAGTAGTATTGGCCACTGGGTTGGCCGAAACAATAGCTAGACATTCTTTCTAGAATGCCATATAATGAGTTAGGGTGGTGAAAGCTGCTCTGAATTCAGTGTGGGAGATATGTTCATCTAGAGGATCTGGCTGGATGGGATGGGGTTCTGGATGGTCTCCCATTCCTCTTCCCTTAGTTCTCCTTAGAGGCATATTATGTAAACGGAAGATAAATTTGGATTAGATAAAGAGTTTAACTGGATCTCATGCTCACTCGTACGACATGAATACTGAAAGAAGGGAAACTTTTTCTAAAACACCTCGCAGCCTCCTGTCCATAAGTGTGGCGCGCTACACACCCATGCACCAAATTCTACTAGATACAACTTTCAGACTTCCTAGGACTCTACTGAACCTTAGGATCTGATACGAATTTTATAACACCCCAAGTCATTACCTCGGATACTACACGGTGCTCATAATCCTAAAGGACAACAAGCTAACCCATGACTGGTACTTGCTGCAATAACTGAATAATAATAATACTGTAGTATGCAAAAATTAGGTGGAAGGCATGCCATAAGGTTCAATACTATTATAAAACTGAATACGATATAGCAATATGAAAATGAAACATCTTTCTGAAAATACTAGTCTAAAAAAGCCTATAAAGTGTCTAAAATATGGAGTTGATGGGACAAGTCCCCAACTAACTTCGAACTACTAAAATAAGCTGAACTACTGAAATAATCAATATTTCCTCGAACTAAGAGGACTCACCACTAACTCTGTCGGCTGAATATCTAAACTGCTAAGTATGATCGGGAGCCTATGCGTCTAAACCTATGATATAAAACACCATAGTGCAAAAGAAAAGTATGCGTCAGTACTTTGAATGTACTGGTATGCAAAGTGAGGTATGCTAAAATGCATGGGTTCATATGTATGAACAATACTGACTGAATGACATGAATATAACTGAATAAAATTACATGTGTGAATACATAAATAGTAACTGAGATCGTGATAACATTGGATACTGAGTTTCTAAATTACTGATTTACTGATATTTATGTGTACTGATACTGTGTAGATGATAACTGAGTGACTGTATCTAACAACCTTAATCCTGTGGAACTATAATGAGTTTCATACTAAACTAAGTGACTGTATCTGACAGTCCTAATTTCTGTAGAATACTGAGTTTTATACTGAGACTGGAACTAAAACTGAGACTGTGGGAGGTAATCATCTAACGAACATTACCCTCTCTGAACTGATTAGGGTCCAACTTGTAACCCCAGCTGGAAGGGTGTTAGTACCGTGCTATGGATAAAGAAAAGTTGAGTCACCCTCATCTGGTAGGTGCTATGAACTAGAACAGTGGTACCCTCAACTGGCAGGTAGATAACCTTATCAACCCTCAACTGGTAGGTTAATGTCTCAAACTACGCCGGCTATATAGTTCTGAAACACAAGGACTACTTGAAAGGATCACACTCTCTAATGGCAGGTGAGTCCTGATCTGTGGGTTCACTCGATGCTGAATCTTACTCCCAACTGAATAGACGCTGGACTGGATTCTAGACTGTTTTAGGCTAGACTAAACTATTTCTGATCGTACTATATAACTGAACTGAACTGAGTTCACTGGGTTCCATGGACTGACGAAAGACTATTGAATTTTGTTAACTGACTGAATTCTACCAATTGTGACATGACTGATTCTATCCCGTGACTACCATGGATCTAGGTAAACAACTAAATTATTAGGTATTGAGTACCACCAAGACTCGATAGCATAAATTATACAACATGGCATAATCTTGAAACATGAGAAATAACTACTTGATCATCATTCATTCATAGGGACATTTTATCAAACACTTGCATGCCATGAACTTGAATACATGCTAACATGATATAATTTCATTATTTAATTGTTATGAACAATTCATCAAAAACTTGAAGGACATAAATATGCACATGATGCTAAAAAAATATGTACACATCATAGTTCAATTCAACATTTACAACTTCAAGGGTTGCAACATGGTTTCGCATGGTAATGCACTTATATCAATCAATTCCATATGAATCTTGTAGTAAATCATGCACTAGAAACCCCATTAACATGGTAATCATGAACACATTCAAACTCAACAATGAACTTTATCAAACTCATAAACTTGTAGTTAAAAGGGGTTCTAGAACTCCAAGGGTGGAAGGGAACCACTGGATGAACACTTGACATACCTTGGTTGCTAAATTTTTGAAGAACAATTGTGGAAATATTGAGCCTTGGCCTTGAAATTAAATCAGCTAGGGTTCTTGTTCTTGAGAAATTTGAGAGAAAGTAAGTATATTTTTCTTAATGAAGGCTGAATCTCATGTTGTAGGGCTAAATAGGGGTGGTGAATAGAACCTATTACCCCTAAGGACGTGACTTTTTAATTACTAAAAATCGAACTGTCGATGCAGGATGACACGTTGCATCATTGGCATCGATAGGATAGTCAATGTGCCGCATCGAGCCTACTTTAGTTCACTAGAATTTTCCACTGGGAGCCAAGAAAAAATATTGATCGATGCGATGGAAGCCATGCCGCGCTGAGATTGAATCGATGCACTAGTTTGGATTCCCAAACGTGGTTCAAACGAGGTCCAAAAAATATGAAACTCATCTGGAAACACCTACTGACACTCCTGATCATGAATCAATCTAAAGATTGACATTTTAAGGTCATAAGAGTCATGAAATAGAGTTGCCAATTTAAGAAGGCCAAAATAGTGCTAAGTTTGAATACTTATCTAGTATTTTCTAAGTCTAGGACCCCTTAGCAAGCTTAAAAGACTAAGTTGATCTTATGATTTTGCAGGGTCTTACATGAATCATTCATGGAAAATTCATTGTTGAGCAATTTCTTTAAAGTCTTTATCTCAGATATCTTTTGTGATACAAAAATTATAAAATACACTCAAATATCTCATATAACTATCTATGGGATTTTTTTAATCTATACAAAAGCCTTTTCAATTGGCATACATGATCCTTTCTTCTCTCAACTAGGAAAATATCAGGCTGATTGATATAGATTATCTATTTTATATCACCATGTAAGAAAATGGTTTTGATATCAAGCTATTTAAGCTCCAAGGCAATCTGGGAAACCAATGCTACTAACATGAAAATTGAGGTTTGCTTCACAATTGGAGAGAAGATCTCATGGTAGTTAATTCCCTTTCTTTGACCAAAACCTTTTGCAACCAATCTCGCCTTGACCTAGAATTTTCCACTACGGGAACTATCCCTCTTCTTTCTGTAGACCCATTTAATCCAATTATCCTCATCACCTTTGGCCTCTAACTAAGATCTATGTCTTATTTTTGTGAAGAGTCTCCATATTTTCCATCATGGATAGCTTCCACCATGCAACATCCTTGTAAGATGTTACTTCATATGAGGGGGGCGTAAGATCCTTAATATCTTATTTTACAGCTTTGAATGCATATTGAAATTAGATTTGCTTGCTCTGTAACCTATTCCAATTTCTATATCTGGCTTTTTCCATTCCCTCTGCAATTTTGTATGGTTCATTTACAATGAGTTCATAAAGGTTTGCATCTTTTGATTCACAACATGAATCTCTTAATCCTTCTCCTTTTAAGATCCACCTATATCTCCACCAAATAATTATTCTAATTTCCTATAACTCCACAAAAATATTATGAGGATGACGTACTGAGGATTCATCAAAGGTAACAACTCGAAAAACCATAATTTTGAGTAAAGACAAACACCAAAGTTTGTAACATTATACTCTATCCACATACCCTAGGAAAATAGCCTTCCTATCCCTTATTTCAAGATTTTCTTTATTAACATGATAATAAATAGAAATCCAAATACATACAAGTATGAATATTTAGAGCGTTGACCTAACCATACCACATTTAGAGTCTTAAAGTCAATTGTTGATGTCGAAGATTGATTGGCAATATAAGAAGTAGTGTGAACTACCTCAACACAAAATATATTGGACATCTTGGCTTGTAGGATCATACAACGACCCTTTTCAAGAAGAGTTTTGATCATGCTCTTGGAAACTCTATTTTGTTGTGGTATGTTCTTGACCTTAATATGTCTTTATACGTCATGAACCTTGCAGAAATCATTAAACTCTTCACTGTAAAATTCCAAGCCATTGTCATTGTGAGATACTTGATTTTCTATTCAATTTGGTTTTCAACTGAAATACTCCTCTCTTTGAATGATTCAAAAGAAACACTTTTTACCTTCATGAAAAACACCTAATCCTTTCATGAATAATCATAAAAAAAATATGAAGATGCCTCTTTCTCTCTTTTGTTGAAAGCTTAGAGGGATTCCATAAGTCTACATGAATGTAGTTGTCATGAACCAAGCCTAGACTATGGACATAATGAGCATCCAAGACAAATAAAGGCCTAAGAGGACCCCTTAGCATATCATCTTAAGAATATTAATACGTATTTGAGGAAGAAAGACCCATTAGTGATAATTTATTTAAAATATAATAAAAATTAACCATGTGTTTGGAATAAAATATTTCACCAACATCTACGAAGGTCTACAAAACCTCTAACATAAGATTGAAAAACCCAAGTCACGTGACGGCCTCAATGATACCCTAAAGTAGATTATCCACGTCTAATATGAAGTAAACTTCATATGCCTTATGAAAGATGGAGGACTTATCAATTCCTTAAATTGTCCTGAAGAATCCTAATACTACAACGTACATCATGAAAGGATGTAGCATCCAGAGATGGTTAGTATCATACTAGTATGCAACCTAGGGAAAGGGATAAATAATTAATAAAAAAAGTCATAAAATTTGCAACATCATTCATGATAGAGAAGGCTTGGAGCGAGGGATGTAAAACATAAATACATAACCATTTAAAAACATAGTTCTGAACTATGTAGTTTACACCAACATCAAGTAACCGAGGCTATATAGGTCCTATCCATATCGAACTGATAGGCCCTTAATCCATGTTTGCCGCATGAATGTAGATTAGTCTAGAATTACCAATAGTCTAAAGCCACCATTTCATACACATACTAAGGAAAAAATTATATTTAATTAAGAAACGAACCTCTTTATATCTGTAAAAAATATATTTTAGGCATAATCACGAAGACGTACTCCTGCTCTATTTATTACAAACCTCCCTTTAAGTCCAAACAAAATATTGGTCATACCATTTATCCATAGTCTTTTATAACAAAATAATATATGTATTCAGATTCCTCATGAATCCTTCTATATAGGTAGCACTCATGAGAGAAGATAGTATGAAACTAGAGAGTTATGATTCATAAGTAGTAGAACCTTCTTATAGTTGGAGCATAGGTAAGAAGTGTAGTGGCAATGGAAATTAATCAAATATACATAGATGAACTTTTACATGTAATAGAGTTAGTAGTGAGGTGATATGTCCTTGTGTGTTAGTTTAGTAAAAAGTAGAGAAAGAGTTATTAGTTAAGGAAAATTATTGTTTTCTTGAATTAGAAAATGAGTTATTAATGGTATTTATTGTGTTAGAAAGGTATAGGATATTAACGAAGTATTTGGTGGATGAGTATTATTGATTTAGGCTTCACTTGAGGTTGCAAAAAGGAAGTTTAGTTGAAACTTATAGAGCTATGAAAATAATTTAGGTGTATAGATGGGTAAATCGTCGCAATGTGTAGAAGGAGGATGTGCTAACGGATTTTAATAAGGTATACCATAAGATTGTGATCGATTATGGTTGATATAGGGTTCTAGTGGACTAGTGTTTCTTGTTATCTTATTTTATAGCTTCCAAATGGGAATAGTATGTGAGGTTGGGTTGTTAATCACGCCTAACACTAGACACTAAGAGTGAACAGTGGATGATCATTAAGGTGAATTTAATGGTTGCTTGGTTAGTGATGCTAGTTATATGGAGGTGAATCAATAGGCTAGAAATAGTGAATGGAATAATTAATGTTTGTTGATTTGAGATTAAGTATGATGTTGCAGGTATGATGTAGAGGTGTTCCCAAGGTGATATAAGGTTTCATTATTTTCTATGGTTATTAAGTTTCATGTGTGCTTAGTAGTACTGTAACACCCAGAGTCTATACTACGGACGCTACACGATGTTTACGACCCCGAAGGACCACAAGATAACCCATGACTGATATCTATTGTGAGCACTAAATAATCACATAGTAATAATAATAATACTGAACTAAATGCGGAAATTAGGTTGAAGTCATCATAAGGTTCATAACTGAAAAAATACAGAATACTGATAAATGAATACTGAAAACTGAATATCTGTCTAAAATACTCTAGTTTGAAAGCCTCTAAATGTTTAAGTATAGATTTAATGGGACAAATCCCTAACTAACCTCGTATACTGAATGTTGAACTACTAAAATACTAAAAGATAACATCATCCTCGAACTATGAAGACTCACCACTAAATCTGCTGCTAAAAATCCGAGCTGTTAAGTGCGGTCAGGAGCCCGCGCATTTGAACCTATGATATAAGACATCATAGAACAAAAGAAAAGTATACGTCAGTACTTTGAATGTACTGGTATTTTAAGTGAGGTAGGCTAATATAAATGGGTTCATATGCATGGACAACAATAACCTAAGTAACATAGGCGTAACTAAATAAGAGTACATGCATGAATTCATAAACTATAACTGAGATTATGTTAACACTAGATACTAAGTTCTGAATACTGATTAACTGATATATGATTTTACTATTACTATAGTACTAATAAATGAGTGACTCTTTTTGATAGTCGTAATTTTGTAGAATAGAGCTGATTTCTATACTGAGCTGGGTGACTATGTGTGACAGTCCTGAATCTGTAAAATTGAACAGAGTTATATACTGAGACTGAAACTGAAGCTGTCAGAGGTAGTTATCTAGCTGACATGCCCCTCTTAAAATGGATAGGGTTCTAACCTGTAACCTAAGTTGGAAGGGTGTCAATACCATGCCACGGGTAAAGATAAGCTATAAGTTAACCCTCTCTGATAGGAAGCACTTTCATCAACCCTAGCTGGCAGGAAAACTCACATGAGATGTATCAACCCTAGTTTGGCAGGAAGATATCTTAACCTACGCTGGCTACGTAGTTCAATAACTTAGGGATTGCTACTAAGGTTCAAATGATATGCTGGCAGGAAGGCCCCCATCCCTGGGTTCGCTCGATGGTGATTCCTACTCCCAACTGAATAGACACTGAACTGATTTCTAAATTATACTAGGCTTGACTGAACTGTTACTGATCGTACTGTCTAACTGAATTTAACTGAGTTCACTGAGTTCTGAACTGACTACTGAACTGAGACCGAGACTGATTACTGAGTATTACACTACTGAGACTATTTTGTAACCACTGTAGCTCTAGGTAAACAACTAGATTTTTGGATATTGAATACCCCCAACACTCGATAATATGAAAAGTAACACATTGCTTGACTTTACTAGAATAATAGTACTTGCTTATTAATAATGCATTCATTTAGACATTTTTGTCAAACACTTGATATACATGAGCTTGTGCATGAATAAAATCAGATAATAACATGTCATGCTTGCACTAGTCAATTCACATAAGCATTTTGACAAACACTTGGGGAGCATGGGTATTTTATTTATCAATAAACATGTAATACTATCATGGATACTACATTCAACTTGTAATTCAAGAGTTCAATATGAAGTTCACATAATCAATCCATAATTAACTATTTTTTCATGGAATTTGTGATAAATAATGGAATTGAAAACCCGTTTAACATCATAATCAATATTACATTCAAATCCAATATGAAATCTATGAAATCATTTAACTTGTAATTTAAAAGAGTTTCTTGAACTCCAAGGGTGGAAGGAAACCCTTGGATGAACATTTCACATACCTTGGTACTTTGATTAATGAAGGCTGATAGTGAATTTCTTAAAGCTTGAATTGAAATTAGATATCCTAGGGTTTTGTTCTTGAGTAATTTGGGAGAAATAAAGAATTTTTTTGCCGTAGGCGTGATTAATTTTCTATTTTTGGGATGAATAGGGGTGGGAAAATTATCCAATTACCCTTATGGATGCGGTGTTTTAATGACTAAAAATGGGTCTAGTAACATGCAACCCAGCTATCCGTATCGATGGGATCTACACTATGGCCGAAGTGCCATGCCGAGTCTGCATCGGCTCACTAGTAATTGACACTGAGAGCTGGAAAAATATTTATCAATGCTATAGGTGATGCAGCGCATCGAGATCACGTTGATCCACTGGGTAGGACTTCTAAATGTGATTCAGCTAATGTTTAAAAAATTTAAAACTTGTCTGAGAATACCTACTGATATACCTGATCATGAATCAACCTAAAAACCAACACTTTAAGGTCTTCAGGGTTAGAAAATTGGATCACTAACTTATGAGGATAAAAATAATTCAAAGTGTAAACACTTAGATGCAATTTCTAAGTATGAGACTCCTTATCAAGCTAAAAGGCTTGAGTTAAGCTTAGAATATTGTGGGGTCTTACAAGTACCCTTGAATTACTAAGTGGAAGAAGGCTAGTTATATAGTATATGGTGTTGTTAATAGCTAGGCTGTAGAGCTTTGGATAGATAGTGTTGAGTCTTTTAAGTATGATTTTGATTCTTATGATTTGGGAAAAAATATTAGTATAGAAGTATAATCTTGGTAGGCTATGATTATGTGTTTAGGAGGTAGATATGTTGGAAATGCGAGTCTATCTTTGATGATGATTATTGAAGCTAGAAAGTTAAGGATGGTATATGAAAGGGTTGTCCAAGAATGAAGTCAGTAAGTTTAAAGTATAGTTTATTCTTATGAGTTTAGCATTTATGTGTAGACATTAGAATGATGAAATTATGGCTCAGTCTCAAGGATATGGAGTAGACCCATAAGCTTAGAATATCAGCTTTGACCTAAGGGGGAGATAGTAGAGTGCATAACCAAGTCAAGTTTTGAGAATTATATTGTGATACATATCAATAAGAGTTGTGATGAGATAGTGATCCCTTCTTATGAGATAGTGATCCCTTCTTACTCTAGAGTATTCCTTGGATTTCAATCATTGTCACACCAAATCCATGTCTTACGTGATAGATCCATGCCAAAGGCCAATCCTTATACACTTCATGCATACTCAAGTCCTTTCTCAACTTCTAGAAAGTAAGTAACAACTTCACTTTGTGATTCAAGTTATCCCTCATAAATCTATGAACTATAGTCTTATGTTGAATAGCTTATGATAAGTATGGACTCATATTTTTGAGTATGATCAGTTCTCAAAAACTCATGATCCTAGTTAAATCCAGTTTATATCATGTATGTCCTCAGTTTAAATCTCTTTAATAAATCCATGCCTTTGACATTCTATTCTTCAGGCCTCAGTTAAGTGTCAGAGTTATGTATAGTATTCTTTTCTATTTCAGGTCCTTATGTGTTAGCCCTTCAGTGACCTCTTCCTATGTTAAGATAGTGGTGATAATAATGGATAAGCAATGGTTTAGATACGAGGGAGTTGATGACCCTCATTAAGATAGGTTACTTATTTTTTTCTATCTAAGGCTAAAGTATGAAGTAAGATTGAGGCCAAGTCTTTGATACATGTCATGATTAGTTAAAAATTAGTGTTTATGTTCTTAAGAATAGTGCAAGAAAGTTGTTATTGATAGAGGTTTGGAGAATATGTGAAGTATTCCTTTATGGGTGTTTGACTTGAAGTACATATGTTGTTATAAATATAGGATTGAATGTCATGTTGGGATGTAAGTAGAGGAATGCGATATGTGCTAGGGAATCCATAGTAAGAGTTAAGAGTTAGTCATTGAAGTGGTAAGGCACGTTATGCTTAGGGTGTGAGCTCTGGATGAGACATAGAAGATTGAATCAGGTGGTTTAGACTCGTATTATGGTGTAGCATATTGTATCTTGTGATTTTGAGTTTTACTTGATCATGGTGAGAGGATTTAGTTTTGTGTAGACCTTAGTAGATAGATTTATCAATGCCCATGTGAGAGTTATAAGTTGAATCAAATGAGTATGGCATTTATGAGGAATAGTACAGTTGAAGGAGTATTCAAAAAGTGTTGCTAAGCTTGAAAGTAAGAAGTTGCATTGCTGAAGGACAAGTAATTCTATCCTAGCTTATAATCTATATGTCTATATTCCATGCTATAGAGTGGTGTCAATGTTATGATTTCTTAGTCTGATGTCTTGTTCAGATCATGCCCAAAATTATTTGCTCTTTAAAATTAGTAGAATTTTGTAGAAGAGTGTTGAAAAAAATACTCTATTTGAGTATAAGCTATCAGTATGATCTTGACCATATATCCTGCCACCCATTTTAGCAATCAATCACATAAGCTCCTATAGATTCAAACTTTCCATCTAGTCTTACTATCCAAAGTTTCATGAGTAAGGCCATTCCATAAGGTAATTCAGTTCAGTCCATACAACATATCAACAATTCAGATATTTAGTCATGATTCATTTCATAAGTACTGATGTCTTGTTCATATCAACAATTCAAATATCTTAGTCTGATGTCTTGTTCAGATCATGCCCAAGGGTGAGATAATGTAACACCCCGTATTTTTGTGCAAGAATTCTAACCATCGTTCCTACACGTGTAAGATCTAATCTAAATGATTACCATATGGATATAAGTTTCATGATCATTATCCTATTGTGTGAAGTGATCTCGAGGTGAAAGATGTTCTTAGGAAGCACTTAGATTGAAGTTGAGCTAAGAGCTTTTAATTCGGCTAAATATTTGCATTTGATTCTATTAGGGTTGACTTTGAACGTGTATAACTTTTTATATAGATAGATTTTTTATGCTAAATACCCACTATATTGTATAAAATTGATTCATCTTTCCAACAATACCAATTTCACCTTGATCCGATACCCGAGTAAAAAGTTAAGGTATTTTTGTGAGAGACAGTAACCCGGCATGACGCGTTGCTGTCCCTAATGTGATAGCCAATGCAATACAGAGCTATTTCACATGCTTCTTTAGTTCCTAAAGGGTCTAGGGTTACTTTGGTCAATTTTCTTCACCCAAAACCATCTATAACACATAATTTCATCCCCCTAAATCATTAGATACATTATTATTCATCCTTTTCTCTCCAAGAAAACCGTAGCCCCCTCGAGAACATCAAGAAATTCATCAAATTTTCTTCAAGAAAAGTAAGAACCCAAGCTTCCTAATTCAAGAACTTCAATAACACCATTAGAGATTCAAATTTCAACCTTTTACATTCAATTAATTAAATAAGGTATGTGGTGTTATGAACGAGATACTCCTTTCATACTTGTGCCCAAAACTAGTTTTTAAAGATGAATTTACATGAATTGAAATTAGGGTTCATACCCAAAGTATCTTGTTTTGAGTTTTGGATTTATAAAGTGATTGAAGTATGAAAATTCATATTTGTCTAGATTTAAAGAATCCTATTTTATGATTTGAACACCGTGAGCATGATTTGAGACATTGATTACAGATTTCCAACTGAGTCTAAGCATGATATTGTGATTTTGATTTCATTATCTTGATATTGTTGAAGTATTTCAAGAAATATATTGAGCATGATGTTTTGCTATGAATTTTCATGAGCTTAAAGCATGGGTTTTAAGACGTAAGATTGAATATTGATATTTCAACAAGATCATGATTTTAAGCATCTTTGATGAATGTTTACAAAGATTTAAGAAAGAATTGATATTTCAATCCTAATCTAAGATAAGTAATCCACATTGTTCATATAGGTGATGATTAAAATAAAGAAGAATAATTGATTTTCATTATAAACCCTTGTGCTATTTTAAGGTGGATTTCCTAAAGTCTGAGCAAAAGAATGGGAGTAGTATTTAGCACCGAGTTAGGTATGTTTCCAAGGTCTCATGCCCTAAAACTACGTGCAACAGTAGCATTAAGATTAAGTGCCAATAGTGGGCTAAGTCAGTGATCACTTAAGAGAAGGTTTTACTCCTTGGCATCAGTATAACACCTCTCCCCAACGTGAGGTTTTCCCCTTAGGAGAACAAGACGTTGGACTCCATGATGGCTCACATTGTTTATGTTAATTAGAGAAACCTCCTAAAGTCCCTAAATCCTAAAAAAATGTCAGAATAGTTTTGAGAAAACTAAGCATAAAGGCTCACAAATTTACTCCGTTATTGTCTTACCTAAGACTTCAGTTATCAGATTTCAGCTTTAAGTTTTAAGATTGATAAAGGTGAGCCCTTTTCACTTAGCCTGCATGATTTAAAGAACAAAATCAGAGTATATTTTTATTAGAACTAAGTGTGATGACTCAAAAGAATTTCTTTTATACTTTATCACTCATGATCTATGATTTGTCAGTTTTGATCATTCAAGCCAAGGTTAGTCTCTCACATTTAGCATGCAGTTTTGAAAGTTTGTTTGTCTTATTGAATTATTGTTTTTACTTATGCATTCACCCCCAAATGCTTAATACATTCCAAAAGTATTGATCCTTATATATGTCTATGTGTTACATTATTTCATAATGTAGGTACGAGTTGTAGCGCGCACATCATATTTAGATAGTTTGGTCCTTCCAGTCAATAGGTGATGAGTCATTCTGATTCATAGGCTCTAGTCAGTCATATTTTGAGTAATATTTTAATTTTCTTCATTTATTCGTATTGATTCAGGATAGATGGGGTCATGTCCCAACTACTACAGTCAATACTAGTAGAGGCTTCATAAACAGACAGTAGAGTTAATGTATTTCATTCCAGTTTTGTTTTGTATAATCAGGGTTGTAATCATTTCATTATAGTTTTGTATTGATCATGTTCAGAAAATATTTATCTTTCGCTTATTTCATTCATATTTATGTATTTTATTTAGTTACTCACGAGTTATACCAGTACAAGGGTTAGCTTAGGATCACTTATGGTCCTAAGCACCGTGTGGCATCCAGGGTGTAGTCTTGGCATTTTACACTACTAGTCTAGATTGCTGGCTTTACAAACTAATTTGTACTAAAAAGTTATATTCAACTGGAGCATTTCTTCAATGCTCTTTCTAACAAGTTCTAATAACATTAGAGAGCAGAGGATCTTGGGCACAATTTGAATAAGATATCTAAAGAATAATCCACAACATGGCTTGAATTCTGTAACCTGGAACATAGGGCTATGAAATATAATCTAGGATAGAATTGCTATGCCTTAGACCATGCAACTGTTGTTTCGAAGCTTAGACATACTCCACAAATACTCCCTCAACTACACCTTATACTTTACAACTACATTTTTTCTGAGGCTACTAAAGATATTCACATGATCATTGATAACACTACCTACTGAAGTTTGAGCTAAACTAAATATTTACACCCTATAGGCCCTGCATCTATGCCTCTATCCATCTTTCACTGCATATACCAGGTGTGAGTAATATCTCACAACTGGTAAGTAGCCAACTCTATAATCTCACCAGATGAGACACCCATAATATCAATCACCTTTTGAACCATTTCAAGAAACTCCTACGGATCCTTATCAGACTTGGATCCCAAAAACAAAGGAGGATTCATCCGAGTGAAATCCCAATTTCAAGTTGTAGCAGTATTAGCCACTGGATTGGCTGGGATAGCATCCTGCTGGTTATTTTGAGCCGCTACTGAGTGGGATAACGTGGTGAAAGTAGCTCTAAACTTTGCATGGGAAACATGCTCATTCAGGGGATCTTCCTGAATGGGCGGATGTAACACCCCGAAAATGGGTCGCGAGACATCACACGGTTCTTAGGACCACAACTAATCCTAAGATAAACCTTGTACTAGAATACTGTTAAGCAACTGATTTAAATATGTATAAAATGATTGAGTTTATTATGTGGAAATCTAATCCTGATGAAAATTGAGAAAATATAATACTGATATAATTTTAAATTATGATAAAACTAAAGAGAAAAATTGAAATTACATGATTGACATTTGTAAAGCCTCTATTATACTGACTATAAGAAGCTTGGATGCGATAGCAAATACTACTAACCAATACATATGAGTATGAAATTAGTGTACATAAATAACATGTAACTGAAATCCCCGAAGTAGAAGGACTCATTATCTGTTGGCTGGAATCTGCAACTGTCTAATCATGATAGAAGGACTACAACTAAACTGGTACAAACATTATTAAACAATGTAGCACATAGACGTATATGCGGATCGGTGCTTTTTGAATGTACTGATCATGTGGGGGTGAATGCATAAGTAAAACAATATCTCAAAGTTCACATAAACATGTAAAAAGGATGCATGCTAAGTATAAATTTCTCACATTGGGTGGAGTAACTAATAGATGAAAATCATGAATCATGAATCATGAATAATAAAGCATACTATATAAATCTTGTGAGCCACAAAACTTAGTTCTAAAAGATGTACTTTTACTCTTTCTGCTAGTGGACTGAGTAGAACTAAGGCTAAGTCTGTTTTCAAATCATGCAGGCTAAGTGTAAAAGGACTCACCTTTGCATCTGTAAACTAAAAGCTAAAATCTCATGGCTAATGACTTATGTAAAACAATATCTGAATAAAATTATGAGCCTTTAGTTTCTAAAAGTTGTTTTGTTATTCTTTTCTATTAGGATTACTCTTTTCTATAGGGAGGTTCTTCTAACCGACATACACTATGTGAGCTATCATTGTATCCAACGTCTAGTTCTCTTATGGGAAAACCTCACATTGGGAAAATGTCTCCTACTCTTGCCAAGTAGTATAACCTAAGTTAAATGATCACATCTGTAACTATCATCCATATAGACATGGGAATAATATGAATTTGTACCTATGTTGGCTCGTAGTTCTAGAAAAGTAGGATGTGCTAAACCCGCACTTTTTGCTCGGTGCTAAATACTACTCCATTTAATTTGTATGTTTATTTTGTAGGAAATCCACTTTTAAAACTAATATAAGGGCTTACAATGAAAACCTCTTGTAAATCTGTTTATTGTAAACTGTAGCTAAATTTATAAAGTGGATTCCATATCTAAGCTAAGATCAAAAGATCAAATCTCTATTCAAAATCTGAATAAAACAAGTCATGGAATGCTAAAAAGCATAATCTTCTTGAAATAATAAGATTCAAACTAGGTGTATAACCCATGAATCTATTTCATGTCAAATCATTATAAAATTCATGCTAAGTAATGAAATTATTGATAATTTAAGTCTAAATCTAGAAATTTCTGCAATAAGCATGAAAATACAAAAGTAGCCTTGCAGTTTAACATCTAATTAACTTGAAATCTCATAATCTTACAAATAACAATATTGAGTATGAACCCTAATTTGAAACTCATGAGTAATCATACAAAATCATGTAACTTTATAATTAAAAACTAGTTTTGGGCACAAGGATGAAAGAATTATCCTTGTTAAAAACCCCAAATACCTTAATTGATGACTAGATGAAGAAGCTTGAACTTTTTCTATTTGTATTTTTGAAGATTGATTGTTGAAGTTCTTAAATTGGGAATCCTTAATTTTGAGTCAACTTGGAAAAAAATGGTGGAATTTGAATTTTTTGGGGATTAAGGTTTGATGTTCTAGGGTTTCTTTGAGAGAAAGTTGATGAAAAACATGCATAAAATGCTTAGAATAGGCTAGATTATGTGTTTTACATGATTTGGGGCATGGGGAAATGACTAGATTGCCCTTTATAAAATTTAACTCGGAACTGGAAAATCCCAATTTGGCATATCACCGCGATGCGCAACTATCGCGATAGCTTACTGGAAAATGGGCAACTGTCATTTTGGCCTCTTGCATGACGCGTTGAAATCGCTTCACATCACTGGAAAATGGACGAGTGCCATTTTGCACTCCACCACAATGCGGTGTCTGTCAAATTGGTAATTTTGACACGATACATGCAAATCGCATTGAGCTACTGGAAAGAGACGAATGGAAATTGAAACTTCTCTGAGATGTGGGTCAATCCCGATGCTCCACTGAAAATAGAACAACTAAGAATTTTTCCCTCACTACGACGCAATGCTTATTGCGATGCCCTATTTTTTTCACTAAAATTGCCATAACTTCTCAATTGAGCATCAAATTAAGGAAAAATCAGTATCATTGGAAAGATGATTCAATTTTATACACATTGGTGTGTCTAGATTTAGAAAGTCTACACTTATCAAGAGTTATTTACTTTTAAAGTTGACCCTTAACACACTAGGAGCTAAACGAGACTAAGAAAAGTATGGGGTATTACAATATCTCCCCCTTGGGAACATTTGTCCTCAAATGAGACTGATTGGACTGAGAATTCTGAACTAAGGTAACTGAGATTATATACTTACTATGCACATTCAGAAACACACTTACATGACTAAGTCTAAAACTTTAGAAAATTCCATCATGAAACTGATTTCTGAGTTGACTTGTCTTTACTTGCTATAAGGAGTTGATTCATGCTGAGAGTTTAGAATCCTCTTGAAGTGTTGATGATGCAATCATACATATAGAACTATGAAGTGATAAATTAAGAAAGCATAAATCATGCGAAGAGGCTAAGATCATATAATAGGTATTACACAGTCTGAGCTAGAATACTTGGAAAACTAAGATCATTCACTGAACACTTATGAATTGAATCATGACTAAATATCTAAATCTGAGATAGATGCATGATGGATGGACTGAGCTGAATTCATAATTTTCACAAGTGATAACAGTTTACCTCATGTAATAACCTTACTCATGAAACTTTGGGTAGTACAACTAGATGGAATGTTGGAAATCTATAGGAGCTTATCTGTTTGATTGCTAAACTATATTGCAGGCTATATGGTTTGGATCATACTGAATGCTCACGCCTAAATAGGAACGATATTAGGGAGCAAAGAAATCTGGGCATGATCTAAACAAGACATCTGAATAAGAAATTTCAAAATTGCTACAACTCTATAGCATGGAACATAGACCTATAAATCATAAGCTAGGATAGAATTACTAGGCCTTAAGCAATGCAACTTTTTACTTTCAAACTTTGCAACACTTCTCAATTACTCCCTCAACTGTAATATCCGCTTAAATAACATATTCACTTGATTCAACTTATAATTCTCACATGGGAATTGATAAATCCGTTTACTAAAGTCTAAACTGAACTAAATTCTCTCATCATGGTCAAGCCTAACTCGAAATCACAAGGTACTGCACATAACACCATAATACTAGTCTGAACTATGAATTTTGTACCCCAAGCGTTGTCATAACTGCTCACCTTTAGGATAATTCTTCCTATCACTTTAACAACTAAATTCGACCTCTTACTAGGAATTTACTAACGCGTAATGCATTCATCCACTTACACACCAACATGACATTCAACCCTATTTTCATAACCACTTATGCACTTCCAAACAAACACCCATAAAAGCATCTTTCTCATATTTTCTAATCCCTTTATCAAGAACAACTTCCATGTACTATTCTTAATAAGACACACATAAAATATTCTTAACTAACCAAGTCACTCACAAAAAGCTTCATCTAAATATTCCTTCACTTATAGACTTACATAAAACAAGCATACAACCATCTTTCCCCACATAACATATTTACTCTTTCCCGTCTACACAATTGTTCATCATCACTATATTAATCTAAGGGGAGGTCACTGAAAGGTTAGGATACCAGGTCCTGAAACATACAGAGATACTAAGCATAACTTTACACTTTATTGAGGCCTGAGGAATAGAGTATTCTTGACATGGATTTATTAAGGAGATCTAATCTGTGGATGGATATGATATAGATCTGAATTTTATCGATCGTTAAGAGTGTTGCATAATTACTGGAACTGAGTATACTATAAAGCATTAGTACATGAGTCATGAGCTGCATGACCTAAATTTAGAGTTCATAACTTATGGAATGTGATTTCGACTGCTGAATGAACTGGAACTGTTCAAATTAGGAACTGGGAGAGTACATGATTCTCTATTATGTGCATGAATATAAACTATGATCATGGAACTAACATATAATGCATGAGTAGATATTGGGTTAACTGAAATACAAATGCTAAAATAAGAATGGGTTGGGCTTCACCCTCTCTTTCTGATGTTCTATAACATACTGGCATCACTACTAGAATATGAGAGCCTGGCTTGGCTCCTTGTTCTATCATCTCCCCCTTAGATTTAAGTCATCATTCCAAGTTTGTAGAACCCTTTACTAAACTCTAAACTAAACTACACTCACCGCACTCTAGAGTCTGGAATACAATAATACACGTAAATAATAAATTTTCTCTGAAAGACTACACCTAAAAGTGTAAAACCCACTACTAATACTTCCTTCTGAGATACAACTCTATCTTTCTGTAGCCCAATACTCATCATATAATGACTTGAACACTTACTGACTTAGAATCTTCATAAGTATCACCATATCATGAGCTCACACCATCTAGAGCTTCAACTCTTATTTCTATTTGCTCAATCTTCAAGGATTCAAACTTAGATTTTAAAACTTAACATGGATATCCCTAAACCTTTAATGAACCATACTGCTTTCATCATAGCCTACTAATATCATATCTCTAAACTTATATTTTTCCCTAAACCATAAGAATCAAAATCATACGAAAAAGGCTCAACATCATCTATCCATAACACCTTAACTTAGCTATTACAAACATCAAATACTATATAACTAGCCTTCTTCTACTTAGCAACTCAATGATACTACTAACCGTACACAACAAGTAATAACCGTAGAAAATAAAGCAACCCCATATCACCTTAGGCATGCCTCTACATCATACGTATAATATCATACTTAATTATGAATAAAATGGACTTAAACTCTTGAATGTACTATCCAAGCCTACTAGATCACCCCATTTAACTAGCATCACTAACCGAGCAATCATTACTTCCACCTTGATGATCATCCACTGTTCAAACTTAACGTCTAGGGCTAAACATGATTTACAACCCAACGTCACATACTATTCTCACTTGGAAGCTATAAAATATAGCATCAATAAACACTAGTATGCTAGAACCTAATAACAACAACAATTGATCGAATGATCACATGATATATCTTATTATAATACTTAGCACCTCCTCCTTCTACACATTGGGACTATTTACCCATCTATCCACCTATGTTACTTTCATAGCTCTATTAGTTTAAACTAAAATCCTTTTTTCAGTCTTAAGGGAAGCCTAAATTAACAATACTAAGCAACCAAATTCTTTCACTAATAACCAATACTTTTTTAACAGAATAGGTACCATCAATAACTCCATCTCTACTTTAAGCAAACAATAATTCACCTTAACTAATCGCTCTTTCTCTACCTTTCTTTCCACTACACTTCTATACCCATACTTCTAACTAAAAAAGAAAGTTCTACTACTTATAAATCATAACACTCCAGATTGGAATATATCTCAAATGTAAATTCTATTTAACAATCTAGGTTCACACTATCTTCTCTCATAAGCACTATCCGTATTGAAGGGTTAATGAGGAATCTGAATATATATCTTGCTCTGTCTTAGCTGAACAAATCATATGGATGAGGACATAAATTTTAATTTGAGGAAATTCTAACACACTAGTGAGTTTCTCTCAAGCCCCTTGTTTGACTTCTGAAGTTACTGATAGTAAATCTGAGGGCATCATCTCAGGAGAAATTGGAATATAGTACTAATGTTATCTCGAAAAGTCATAGATGGAGAATTTTAGGTCAATACACAAATAGATAGGAGTTTTTGAGAGAATAACTTTACTACACGATGTAGAGTATGAAAGAAGAGACATTTATTAAATGCCTTGTAGCCTCGCAAAAAAAGTACAGATGTCTACGTACTATTCTACAAAACTCCACTGGACACGGCTTCAAAGACACCCTAGGACACTTGAACTCTGTGCTCTAATACCAAGTTTGCAACACCCTAAAAATGGGTCCCAAAACATCACACGGTGCTTAGGATCACAAGTGATCCTGAGCTAACCTTTGTACTGGCATATTATTAAGAAACTGATCTAAATAGGTATAAAATGATAGATTTTACTGTGCAAAAATATAATAATGATGAAATTTGAGGAAATACAATATCGATATAATTTTACATTCTAATAAAATTGAAGAGCGGAACTAAAATTACATGATTGACACTAATTGACATCTATGAAGACTCCACTATACTAACTATAAGTAGCTGAGATGTGACCCTAACTACTACTAACCAATCCATATGACTAAGAAAGTAGAGTACATAAATAACATCTAATTGAAATCCCCGAAGTAGGAGGACTCATCATCTGCTTGCTGGAATCTGCAACTGTCTAATCGTGATAGATGGACAACAATTGAACTGGTACCTACATAATTAAATAATTTAGCAAATAGATGTATAAGTGGATTAGTACTTTTGGAATATACTGGACATATGGGGGTGAATGCATCATGCTAAGTATAAATGGCTCACATTGGCTGGAGTAACTGAAAGCTGAAAATCATGAATCATGAATAATAAAGAATACTGTATAAATCTTGTGAGCCATAACACTTAATTCTAAAAGTTATACTTTTACTCTTTCTGCTAGTGGAATAAGTAGATCTGAGGTCAAGTCTTTTTTCAAATCTTACAGGCTAAGTGTAAAAGGACTCACCTTTGTATCTATAAACTAAAAGATGAAATCTCATGGCTAATAAATTATGTAAAGCAATATCTAAATAAAATTATAAGCTTTTACACTTAGTTTCTCAAAGCTGTTTTGTTATTCTTTTCTGTTAAGATTACTCTTTTATGTAGGGAGGTTCTTCTAACTGACATACACTATGTGAGCTATCATAGTGTCCAACGTCTTATTCCTTTATGGAAAAACCTCACGTTAGGGAAGGGTGTCATACTCTTGCCAAAGAGTATACCCTAAGCTAAGTGATCAGATCTGTAACTATCATCACTATAGAAATGGGAATAATCTTAATCTGTACCTATGTTGGCTCATAGTTCTAGGGAAGTAGGATACACTAATGCAACAATCCGAATCTGATACACGAAATGCTACATGGTGCTCGTGACCATGAAGGATCACAAGCTAACCCATGACTAATATTTATACCTGAACACTGCATAATATACTGTATAAATAAAGAATAGAAGGCTGAAAGACCATAAGGTTCAAATATTTGATAAAACACAACATCTAAAAATATGGTATATTAACACCAAAATAACTGAAATAACTGTTTGAACATACTATAGCTTGAAAGCCTCTAACACTGTACTGTTTGAATAAGGAGTTGATGGGACATGTCCCCAACTAACTCCAACTACTGAAATAAACTAAGTACTATAGAAGTGAAGTAATCAAATCATAATATCCTCGACTAATGAGGACTCGCTGCTGACTCTGACTGCTGAAACTAGAATACTACTGATGTTTTGGAGCTCATACTTCTGAACCTATGGTATAATACACCATATCACAAATACGTCAGTACGATTAAATATACTGGTATGCTAGTGAGGTAAGCTAAATAAAAAGGGTTCATATGCGTGAACAATACTAACTAACTGTATAACATGGACGTGAAAATACACGCATAAATAAGTAATTATAACTGAATTCATGATAATACTGACTACTAAGTCTGAGTACTGATATCATGAGTTATTTATAATGAATGAAACTGATACTGAGTGACTTTATCTGACATTCCTGAATTCTATAGAACTATTTAAGTTCTATTACTGAGACCTGAGATTGAGACTATAGGAAGTAGTCCTTTAATCAATATGCACTTAATAAGCTATTATAGCTGAGTTGGGGTCCCATCTGTAACCCCAATTGGAAGGGTATCGATACCGCGCCACTGGTAAGGACAAGTTATGAGTGACCCTTATCTACCAGGTACTTTAATGAGAACGGTGGGACCCTCATCCAACAGGTTAAGCCATCTCATCTACCCTCATCTAGCAGGTTTGATGTCTCAACCTATGCTGGCTATGTAGTTATGGAATGCATAGATTGCTTCTAATAATCACACCCTCTACTCTCAAGTGAGTTCCCATCCTTGGGCTCACTCAGTGTTGAATACTACTCCCATTTGAATAGAAATTGAACTGAATATACTGGAATGAATTAGATTGATTTTAACTGAATTCTATTAAGTGATAGAATATTACTGAGATCTGATAACTAACTGAGATTACTGGACTGATACTGAATTTACTGAGTTTTCCTAAGTCATGTAACTGACTGAATTCTATTAATCATGTCTTGACTATGATTATCATGAAACTATCACTGGAACTAGGTACATAGCTAAATTGTTGGTTACAAGTACCCCCAGGACCTGATAACATGAAAATGACAAGATATGACACTTCTTGAACATATGACCATAATCAATAATTCATAATACATTCACTTAGGAGTTTCAAGAAGCACTTGGTTCTTATACTCTTTTTCATGAATAGGAATGCATTAAGATATATCATGGTTACACAATTCTAGTCTCATAGGCATTCTATCAAACAATTTCAACGCATCACTTTAGCATGAGAGTCATTTTAAAACATAAGGATAAATCATGGATTCATCATTTAGGCCCTATTGAGTCAACAAGCATAAATCTTACTCTCTTAGGCATTTTATCAAAAATCTTGTATGCATAACTTAGGGCTTAAGCATCAACATCAATTTAATACATCAAGTTCCTTCATTCGACTCAATTTTATCAATTTCAATCCAGATATTAACAAAATTTCATGAAAACATATTAAAGTTTCCAACTTGGAAGTCGCACGACAACATAAACATGAATATAATCAACCCACAACATAGGTTTCATAATTCATGATTTTAAAATAGGATTCTTCAGCTTCATGGGTGAAAGAAATCCATAAATCAACACTAAACATACCTCAAAAGCTGGGATATTGAAAGATAACTAATGTTTCTTGAACGTTCTTGGATTGGGAAACACAGATCTTGATGTTTTATTGATGGTTCTTGAACTTTAAGAACTTGAATTTCTTAGTTTCTTGAAGAAGGATTTAGATCTTGTTCTTGGGGATTGATCTTTAAGAGAACCCTAATTTGGTGTTGTAGGTGAATAATAAAGTTATGAGATTTTGTCTAGTATAATTAGGGGTTAAAATGGGTGGAAAAGGACGAAAATACCCACTTAAAAAAGGCTTAAAATCCCTGATCAAAAGTGACAATGGTTTGGGCGACGATCCATCGCTAGATCGACCGTCCGTCGGTCCTGACCATCGCACTTGGCCAGAAGATTGGTTCACTTCCTTTGTCGCAAAGGCTTAGGCGATGGTCCGTCGGCCTGACCTTCGCTTCTGGATAGTTTCGACAGTTCTCTATAAAACATCTATAACTTTTTACTCCAATACCGGATTTGGACAAAATCGGTATTATTAGAAAGATAATCAATTTTCCACATGATAAAAAGTCAAAATTAGGGAAATTATATATGATTTAAACATTAATAATTTAGAAATTCATCACTAACTCTTTTGGAGACTAGATTTGACTTAAATAAAGTTTGGGGTATTAAACGAAAACCCACACTTCCCGCTCGATGCTAAATACTACTCCCTTTAATTAGTATGCTCATTTTGCAGGAAATTAGATTGTAAAACTAATATAAGAGTTTACAATGAAAACCTCTTGTAAATCTGTTTACTGTAAACTATACGTAAATCTGTAAACTGGATTACCTATCTAAGCAGAGATCAAAAGATCAAATCTTTGTTCAAAATCTATATATAACAAGTCATGGGATGCTTAAAAGCATAATCTTATTAAAATAACAACATTCAAACTAGGGATGGTAACCCATACATCTATTTCATGTTAAATAATCATAAAACTCATTCTAAGTAATGAAAATATTTATAATGTAAGTCTAAATCTAGAAATTTCTGCAATAAGCATGAAAATACAAAAGTAGCCATGCAATTTAACATCTAATTCACTTGAAATCTCATTATCTTGCAAATAACAATATCGGGTATGAACCCTAATTTTAAACTCGTGAGTAATCATACAAAATCATGTAACTTTGTAATTAAAAACTATTTTTGGGCACAAGGATGAAAGAATTATCCTTGTTGAAAACCCCATATATCTTAATTGATGACTAGATGAAGAAGCTTTAGCTTTGAGTTTCTAGTCATTCTTTTGAAGATTTATTCTTGAAGTTTTTGAATTGAGAATCCTTAATTTTGAGTCATCTTGGAAAAAGAATGGTAGATTTTTGATTTATTGGGGATTAAGGTTTAATGATTTAGGATTTCTTTAAGAGAGTTGATGAAAAACATGCATAATATGCTTAGAATAGGCTAGATTCTGTGTTTTACAAGATTTTGGGACAAGATTGCGCTTTGTAAAATTTAACTCGAAACTAGAAAATCTCGATTTGGCACACCACCTCGACACATCGCTATTGGAACGATGTTGTAAAATTGCATCGCATCACTGGAAAAAGCCCGAGTGTCGTTTGGCACTCCACCACGATGTGGTGTCTGTCCAATTAGGAAATTTGATGCGATACCGTCAAATCGCATGAGCTACTGGAAAGGGACGAATGCGAACTAGAACTTCTCTGCAACATGGGCCAATGACAGTGCTCCACTGGAAATCGGACAACTGCAAATTTTTCCTTCACCGCAACACGGTTCTTATCGCGATGCCGTACCATTTTCACTAAAATATCCATAACTTTTCAACCGAGTATTAGATTAAGGAAAAATTGGTAACATTGGAAAGCTGATTTAATTTTCTACACATTGGTGGGTCTAAATATGGAAAAGTATACACGTATCAAGAGTTATTTACTTTAAAATTTGACCCTTCACATACTAGGAATTAAATAGGACTAAGAAAAGTATGGGTTATTACAACGGTGGTGCAAGTTGATGTTCATTTCTCCTTCTATTATTTTTTCTGGGAGGAATGTTTTGTAAATAGAAGAAAGGTTGAATTAGAAAGAGAGTTCAAATAGAGCTCATTCTCCTTCGCACGACATGAATACCTAAAGAAAGGAAACTTTTCCTAAAATGTCTCGTAGCCTCTTGTCCATAAGTGTGGCGTGCTTCACATCCATGCACAACACTCTACACAATGTGGATTTCAGACTCCCTATGACACTTTAAACCTTAGTATTTGATACCAAGTTTGTAATACCCTGAGAGTACACCCTGGACGCCACACAGTGCTTACGATCACAAGTGACCACAACCTAACCCATGAGCTGGTACCTACTATGAACACTGAATAATAATAACAAAATAACATATACAGAATATCTAAATACACCATAAGGTTTTAAATACTAAAGAATTTCATGAACATAATTTTGAAAACATCTGTTGAAAAATAATTGTTTGAAAATTAATAAAAATAATGGCAAATTAACTGACTATCTGAAGTGTCCAAAAGCCTCTAAAACTGACTGAATAAGAATTGATAGGACAGACTCCAACTAACTCTGACTAACTACTAAAGTACAAGCATGGAAATAAACATAATCGGTGCTTGAAATATGATGACTCACCACGGCTACTGCTGCTGATGCGCTAGAATGTCTAAGTACGATTGGGAACTAAAGCATTCAAACCTATGATATGAGACACCATAGCGTAAGAAACGAGTATACGGTCAATACTTTGAATGTACTGGTATGATAGATGAGGCTAGGCTAATATACATGGGTTCTTGTGCATAAGTAATAACTAACTGAATGTATAACATGAGGTACTAAGTAAGAATGCATGTAAACTATAAAGACTGAGAATGCAGACCAAGCATAAAAAAAGTTCTAAAATAGTTTTTAAACTAAAATACTAAAATCTGGTAAATGAATAAGTGATAAACTATATGCTATGGTCAAGCAAGACAGAACTGAACTTTGAATTGAGTATTAAAACTAAAACTGTGGGAGGTATCATCTAACCAACACACCCTATCCTTAGTTCACTCGATGTTGAATCCTACTCTTATCTGAATGACACTGATTACTAGACATAACTGGACAAGTAACTAATCGTGAAGGCTAACTGAGTGGTAATGTTCATGATTTATCTGAAACTATTCAAAAGCTACTGAAACAAAGTAAACAACTAAATTTTGGGTATTCATAACCCCCAGGACACGATAGCAATAACAATAGGACCACATGAAAGCTTTGAAACCATGGAAGGAAATCATTATTCACAATTATACACTTAAGGATCTCATCAAACACACGAGGACAAACACTTTAACATGGGGATGCTTTTTAAAAATGAAAAGATAGCACAATCGTATGATCAAATCATAAACTGAGGGTTTTATTTTGAATTCATATGAACATGATATGGAAGTCACAATATTTAAAACATACTATGATGCATTCCACATGAAATTAATTGAAAACATAACTTGAAAATTGAATTACCAAGTATAGATAAAGATACTTAAACTTTCAATGTGTAACGAATCTTTCTATCAAAAAGTTCTTGAAAACATAACAAGGAGTCATTATTCAAACCCCAATCATTTAGGCATTCCATAAAACACTTGAAATTCATAGACTTAAGCATGAGAATAGTTAAAACATGAGATTCTAACATAATTGACCTACTATAAATCCTAGTTTTGGGGATTTATCATGTGAATATCACCATTCAAACGTGTAATGTTTAATTTCAACAACAATTACTTGTAAATATCATATAAAATTGATATTCTTGGAAGTTCATAGATAAAGTTCATAATAACATGCAAAGATCATTCTTTTAAACTTAAAATTTGGGTTCTTAGACTCCATGGGTGGAAAGAGCCTATGGATGAACATCTAACATACCTTAGTTGGCGAATCTGAGAAAGTTCTTGAGAGATTCTTGAGGATTGATCTTGAATGTTGAAGATCTAGGGCTTGTTATTCCAAGGGAATGCTTTAAATTGGGGGAAATTTTGGGAATAAAATAGTAACATATCATTTTGGGACCCTAAATCCTGTGCTTTAGATCAGTCGAGTGAAGGGAAAGGACTGAAATGCCCTTAGAAAAATATAATTGAAAGTTGGAAATTTTGGGAGCATGCTATGAAGCATGTGTCGCATGATCTGGAGTGCCGAAATAGAGTGTGTGCCTCATGCTATAGTGAATGCTCCCTCAGGGGTGAAATGGAGCGTGCGTCACATGCTAATCGCATGCAGCTACTGCCTCTCTCACGAAAATGGCTATAACTTTTTGCTCGGGTATGGAATTAAGAAAAATTGGTATTGTTGGAAAGCTGACTCAATTATATACTATTCGGTAGGTTTTGAGATGTAAAATTCTATGATTATAAAAGGTTATTCACGTTCAAAGTAGACTTTTATAGAATTGAATACCAAACTTTGGATGAATCATAGGATCTTACCTCAACTTTGTTCTAAGTGATTCTTATGATCATTTTTTTCACCTCAAGATCACTTCACACACTAGGATAAAGATCATGACACTTGTATTCCAAATAAATTCATGAAATTAGAGGCAATACACGTAAGAAAAATACTTCAAAGTCTAGCTCAAAAATCTAGGGTGTTACATTATCTCCCTTTTGGAATAATTCATCCTCGAATGAGATTTGTTAGACTGAGATTACTAAGGTAAATAAGATCATATTATAAACATGCATGACTAGGAACGTGACTTAGAACATGACTTCATAAATAAGTCAAAGCATAATACATGAAAAAAACTGATTTCTTGAACACATGTAATGATGTGAGAATGGTTATTAGGCCGAGATAGAAATGAGAGAGTTAACTTATGAGTAACCATTTCCTCAAGATGGATTTGGTTTCACAAAGAAAATATGAGAGATTTAGTAAATTAAAAATGGGAATATTAAAACATCTCCCCCTTGGGATAATTCATCCTCTGAATGATATTGACTTGGTTGAGATACTAAGGTAAGACTGAAATGATGTACGAAACACTTATGGACTAAATCATGACTGAACATTTGGAATCTGAAACTGATGCATGATGCATAAACTGAGCTGAATTCGTAATTTACATGGATGCAAATATTTTACCTCTTGGAATAGTTAAATTTATGAAACTTTAGATAAAAAGGCTAGATCGAAAAATGGAAAACAATAGGAAATTGTCTGTCTGATTGCTAGGCTGTATTGCTATCTTAATAGACTAATTTATACTAAAACTTATATTCAACAGGAGCATTCAATCAATGCTCTTTCTAAGTAGTTCTAACAATGTTATACAACTGATTTTAATTTCTCCTTCCATTATTCTTTTTAGAAGGCATGTTCTATAAAATCAAAGGAAGGTTGAATTAGAAAGAGAGTTTCAATAGAGTTCATGCTCCTTCGTACGACATGAATACCTAAAGAAGGTAAACTTTTTCAAAAATATCTCGTCGCCTCTTGTCCATAAATGTGGGGTACTTCACACCCATGTACAAGACTCTACGTAACTTGACTTTTAGACTCCCTAGGAGACTTTAAAACCTTAGGATCTGATACCAAGTTTGTAACAGCCCAGGAGTACACCCTGGATGTCACACAGTGCTTAAGGGCATAAGTGACCACAAGCTAACCCATGAGCCCGTACCTACTGTGAGCACTGAATAATAATAACAAAATAACATGTTCAAAATATCTGAAGACACCATAAGGTTTTAAATACGAAAGCATTTATCAATCATAAGTCTAAAAACAAATGTAGAAAAACAACTATCTGAAAACTGATAAAAATAATGGCAAACTGACTGATTGTCTAAAGTGTCAAAATGACTCTAAAACTGACTGAATAAGATTTGATAGGACAGGTCCCAACTAACTCCAACTAACTACTGAACTGAAAGCATAGGAATAAATATAATCGGTACTCAAAATATGAGGACTCACCACGGCTGCTGCTGCTAATGCACTAGAATGTGTAAGTATAGTTGAAAACCTGAGCGTCCGAACCTATGATATGAAACATCATAGTACAAAAAATGAGTATGCGGTCAGTACTTTGAATATACTGGTATGCTAGATGAGGTTAGGATGATATGCGTGTGTTTATGTGCATGGGTAATAACTGACTGAATGTATAGCATGAGGTATTGAGTAAGAATACATGTAAACTATAAAGACTGAGAATGCATGACCAAGCATAAAAAAATTTCTAAAATAGTCTGTAAACTGAAGTACCAAAATCTAGCAGCTAAATAAGTGATAAACTATATGCTATGGTCAAGCAAGACTAAACTAAATTCTGAATTAAATATTGAAAATGAAACTGGGGGAGGTATCATCTAACCAACATGCCCCAGTCTGAGATGATCAGGGTTCAACTTGTGACCCCAGTTGGAAGGGTGTTATTATGTAACACCCCGATTCGCTGAACCGGAATGCTACACAGTGCTCATGACCCCAAAGGACCACAAACTAACCCATGACTGATATCCTTACCTGTATACAGAAAATCATGATATAATAATGTGGAGTACATAGAACTGTAAGGCCATAAGGTTCAACTGAATAAAATCATATTGGTGAAAATACCCAAAACAACTGAATCTGAAAGCTAAGTCTGAACGTAAATCTGAAAGCCTCTAAACTATCTAAATAAGGAGTTGAAGGAACATGTCTCCAAATAACTCCATAAAACTAAACTGAAGAAATAAATAAATGTATCAAATCATATTGTCCTCAAATCAATGAGGACTCACTATGTCTCTGCGACTGGAATGCTACCACTACTGCTTGGCTAGAGCTCGTGTCTCGGAACTTATGGTGTAACGTGAAAAGAAAGAACCATAGAGCAAATGCATCAGTACAACTGGAGTACTGAGTATACGAGGAAGGTAGGCTGAACATAAAGGGTTTCATGCATGATCAACATCGACTGACTAATATGAACGTGGGAGTGCAAACACATATATATAGAAATTGGGATCGTGAATACGTGATAGCATGACTTGTAAGCTAATACATGGTTTACTGATAACTGTCATGACTGATACTGAAATTGATAACATGGACGGTTGTATCTGACAGTCCTGTATATACTGAAATCTGAAGAACACCCTAAGTTCTTTTATTGAGACTGATACTGAAACTGTGGGAAGTAGTGTTTAACCAACATGCCCCATGTACGCTGTTATGGCTAAGCTAGGGTACAATCTATGCCCCAACTAAAGGGGTGTCAATATCGTGTAACTGGTAAGGACAGCCTATGCGTGCCCTTTATCTGGCGGGTACTTAATGAGAATGGTAGGAACCCTAAACTGACAGGTTAAGCCATCTCATCAACCCTAATCTGACGGGTTAATATGTATCAACCTACGCTAGCTACATAGTTCTAGAACACAAGGATGACTACTAAGAATCACACCCTGAACTGGCAGGTGAGTTCCCATCCTTGGGTTCACTCGGTGCTAACCTCTACTCCCATCTGGAGGGACTGGACATGAATAACTGACTGTGTATAACTTAATCTTACTAAATCCCATTGACTAGTGGAATGTTACTGATATCTGACAATTGACTAAGATCATGAGGTTTCCTGAGTCACATGACAGACTGAAGTCTATGAAATCATAGCTTGAGTTCGGATATCATGAAACATGACATGGCTCTAGGCACACAACTATAGTTTTCAGGTATAAGTACCTCCAGGACTCGATATGAGGAAACTGACACACATGACATGACTTGATCACAAGATTTGAGTCCACAATTCACAATATCATAAGTAATGCTTTCATAATAAGAATGATTCTCAAAAAATTATCACATGATCGAGAATGCACACAACATGTATATACTTTCATGGCTTCAATAACATGGTCATTCCATTTCGCAACAATACAATAAGCATCTCATACAACTTCTTCAATTCAAGACAATAGCATGGGTATCACGTTGAACATAAACTTAGAACATGGAATAGTCATTTAGGACTTATTATGTCATAAAAGCATGATTTCAATTCCCTTAGGTATTTTCACAAATACCTTACATGCACATCTTAGGCATAGGTGGATTCATCAAGATTACATATATT
>NC_061115.1:65911520-66079579 GCF_002878395.1 Capsicum annuum
GACTTGATCACAAGATTTAAGTCCATAATTCACAATATCATAAGTAATGCTTTCATAATAAGAATGATTCTCAAAAAACTATCACATGATCGAGAATGCACACAACATGTATATACTTGCATGGCTTCAATAACATGGTCATTCCATTTCGCAACAATACAAAAAGCATCTCATACAACTTCTTCAATTCAAGACAATAGCATGGGTATCACGTTGAACATAAACTTAGAACATGGAATAGTCATTTAGGACTTATTATGTCATAAAAGCATGATTTCAATTCCCTTACGTATTTTCACAAATACCTTACATGCACATCTTAGGCATAGGTGGATTCATCAAGATTACATATATTCAACCACAAATTTCACATATTTAACCGTTAAATACCACCATATCCTCACTATAAACATACAATGATCCCATCTTAGGCATCATCAAACTCCAACCATATGAACATCAACCACCAACAACATAAAAATCATAATACAAATTTAAAAGATGGTTCTTGAGATTCATGGATGAAAGGAGTCCATGAATCAACTCACGTATACCTTAGAAGGAAGATTCTTGATGATTGAGGGAGGAATTTCCTTGAAATCGGATTTCAAGATTAGTTATGCAACCCTAGTTGTTTTTATCTTTTCGTTCTCTTGGATGATGAGCTTTTAGATGATCATAGGGTTGTAATATGTTTAGAAGCTATATATTTCATAGGGTTAAGTTTAGGAACGTGTAAGGAGTGTTATAAGATTTAATTATCCTTAACATAACTCAAAACGGAGTGTTTTTGGCACTTTGAACTGACTTAGGAGGCGCCTAAGTGATTGCCTAATCTAGGTTGGGCGGCGCCTAACCAATTGCCTATGTGTGGTTGGGCGGTGCCTAACCAATCGCCTATCCTTACTGTCTCTCACGAAAATAGGCATAACTTTTTGTTCGGGGATTGGATTAATGTGAAATTGGTATCTTTGGAAAGCTAATTCGATTCTCTACAATTTGGTGAGACTAAATAAGCTAAAATAACACAATAAAATTGAGTTATACTCGTTCAAAGATGACCCTTGCAAAATCACACACTAAAACTTGATGGATTCAAAAACTCTTAGCTTGTATTACCTTAAGTGACTCATATGAACATGCTTAATGCATCATAAGCTATCCTAATCACTAGGAGATTCATTGTAAGTCATGTACTCAAGTATGAATCATAGGATAGGAGATTTCATACGTAGGAATACTTATTTACTTCCTAGCTTAGAAACACGCAAGGTATTACAATATCTCCCCCTTGGGAACATTCATTCTCGAATTAGAATTTACTGAGCAGGGATACAAGACAATAGAACCTGAATTGAACATGAAGAACTGAAACTTGATCTCATGACTGACATGCTAAACATACTGAACTTGTGCATATCTGATGCACGAACAACTAACACATAAATGCATGACTGAGTATGAAACGGTTAATAGGTACCAAATTTATACTGGAAATATGAACATGAAACTAAATTAGCTTAAGGAGAACTATTACCTTGAGTTTGATCTGAATTGGAAGGGAAGAGGTGAGGATACTTGGTACGCATATCTGCTTCTGCTTCCCAAGTAGCTCCCTCATGAGTCTGATTTTGCCAAAGAACCTTGACTAGAGGGACTTCTTTGTTCCTCAATATATGAGTCTGATAATCTAAGATTTCAACTGGAATCTCTTTATAAGAGTGGCTATTCTGAATGTTGATGATCTGAATAGGGACAGCAACTACTGGGTCACCTATGCACTTCTTTAGCAAAGAGACATAGAAGACTGGATGGACTGAGGCTAGATCTAAAGGCAACTCAAGCTCATAAGCTACCTTGCCGAAGTGACAAAGAATTCTGAAGGGATCGATATATCGGGGACTAAGTTTCCCTTTCTTGCCGAACCTCTTCACTCTCTTCATGGGAGAGATCTTAAGACAGACATAGTCATTAACCTCGAAATTTAGATCCTTTCTACGAACATCTACATACGACTTCTATTGGCTCTGAGCAGCTCGGAGTCTCTCTCTGATCAACTGAACTTTCTCTAAGGCGTCGAATACTAAGTCTGGACCTATTATTAAAGCCTTACTAACTTTGAATCAACCATTTGAAGATCTACATCTCCTACCATAGAGAACTTTGAATAGATCCATCTGAATACTAGAATGATAGCTATTGTTGTATGCAAACTCAGTCAAAGGCAAGTGGTCGTCCCAATTTCCCTTAAAGTCAATTGAACATGCCCTTAGCATATCTTCAAGAGTCTGAATGGTCCTCTCTGCTTGACCATCTGTCTGAGGATGAAATGTTGTGCTGAGATGGACTTGCGTACTGAGACCCTTTTGGAACGCTTTTCAAAAGTAAGAAGTGAACTGAGTAACTCTATCTGAGATGATAGATAGTGGAATGTGTAACCTAACTAACTCCCTGATATAGAGTTTGGCATAATCCTTGGTGAAATAAGAAGTACGAACAGGAAGGAAATGAGCTGACTTGGTTATTCTATCTATAATGACCCAGACTGAATCATGTTGATGACGAGTTCTAGGTAAACCCATCAGAAAGTCTATGTTAACTTCTTCCCATTTCCAAGTAGGAATGGTGAACTCTTGCATGGAACCACTAGGTTTCTGATGCTCTATCTTAACCTGCTGACATGTAGAGAACTTAGCCATAAACTTTGAAACATCTCTCTTCATCCCACTCCACTAATAGGTCTCTCGCATATTGCGGTATATCTTAGTGGCCCCTGGATGAATAGAGTATCGCACACCATGTGCTTCTGCAAGAATTCACTGCCTCAATGCATCTACACAAAGAACATATAGACGACCCTGACAAAGAAGAACATCATCTCCCCCTTGGGAGAAAACCTCGACTTTCTAATTCTGAACTGACTCTTTGAGCTTGACAAGGCTAGGATCCCTGTCTTGTTTCTCTTTCACCTCAGAAACTAGAGATGACTCTGAACTACTATGAGCACATACACCACCCTCTGAAGAATCGACTAAGTGAACGCCTAGTCTAGCAAGCTGATGGATCTCCTGAGCCATATTTTTCTTACTATCCTCAATATGTGAAATACTACCCATGGAGAGTCGACTGAGAGCGTCGGCCACAACATTGGCCTTGCCCAAATGATAAAGAACACTTATGTCATAATCCTTCAAGAGCTCTAACCACCTTCTCTGGCGAAGATTGAGATCTTTCTGGGAAAAGACATACTGAAGGCTTTTATGGTCTGTGAAGACATCTACATGAACACCATAGATATAATGCCTCCAAATCTTCAAGGAAAAAACTACTGCTGCTAACTCAAGATCATGAGTAGGATAATTCTTCTCATGTGGCTTTAACCGTTTGGAGGCGTAGGCTATGACCTTACCATGCTGCATAAGGACAAAACCTAAACCCACTCTGGATTCATCATAATAGACTACAAAACCGTCTGAACCATCTGGAATAGCTAGAACTGGAGATGAGGTGAGTTGAGTCTTCAACTCTTGAAAGCTCTTCTTGCATGAATCTGACCACTGAAACTTAATCTTCTTCTGAGTCAATCTAGACATGGGAGATGAAATAAAAGAAAATCCCTCGACAAACCGTCTGTAATAGCCATCCAAACCCAAGAAACTCCTAATATCTGATAGAGATATGGGTTTGGGCCAGTTTCTTACTGCCTTGATTTTTTAAGGATCTATTCTAATGCCATCACTGAAAATAATATGGCCAAGGAATGCTACTGATCTTAGCCAAAATTCACACTTGCTAAACTTAGTGAATAACTGGTGATCCCTGAGAGTCTGAAGAACAATCCTGAGATAGTCTGCATAATCACACTCTGTGCGAGAATAGACCAGAATATCATCTATAAAGACTACGACAAACATGTCCAAGTACTGCTTGAACACACGGTTCATCGAATCCATAAAAACTGCAGGGGCATTGGTAAGACCAAATAACATGACTAAAAATTCGAAGTGACCATACCGAGTACAAAAAGCTATCTTCAGAATGTCACATTCTCTAACTCTAAGTTGATGATAGCCTGATCTGAGGTCTATCTTGGAGAAGTAATTGGTACCCTGAAGTTGGTCGAATAGATCATCAATCCTGGGAAGAAGATATCTGTTCTTCACCATGACCTTGTTGAGTTGACGGTAATCAATACACATCCTGAGAGAACTGTCTTTCTTGTGCATGAATAATACTGGTGCACCCCATGGGGAAATGCTGGGTCTAATGAATCCCTTATCTAAGAGATCCCTTAACTGATCTTTCAGTTCCTTAAGTTCTACTGGTGCTATTCTGTATGGTGGAATAGAAATAGGTTGAGTATCCAAAAGAAGGTCTATGCCAAAGTCTATGTCCTTTTCGGGAGGAATGCCTGCAAGATCTTCGGGAAAGACATCTGAGTATTCATTAACAACAGGGAATATTTCAAGGCTGGGAGATTCAGAACTGAAATCTTTAACATGCACGAGATGAAACACACACCTCTTAGAAATCATTTTCCTTGCCCAAAGGTAGGAAACAAGTTGACCCCTGAATGCTGAAATCCTACCCTTCCACTCTAGGATGGGTTTATTTGGGAACTGAAATTGAAATATCTTGTTTCTGCAGTCGACTGTGGCATAGCAGGAATGAAGCCAATCCATGTCGAGAATGATATCAAAATCAGTCATCTCTAACTCCACTAAATCTACTGACGTGGATTTCTGAGATATCATAACCGGGCAGTTCCTGTATACCCATCGGGCTATGATGGTTTTACCCACTAGGGTAGAGACTGAGAAGGGCTCTGCTAGGACTTCGAGACTGATTTCAATATCGCCTGCTATGTATGAAGTAACAAAAGACAAATATGCACCTGGGTCTAGCAAAGCATAAACATGAACATGGAAAATCTGTAATGTACCAGTAACGACGTCAAGAGAATTTTACTGATCCTTCTGAGACTAAAGAGCATAGAGTCTGTTTGGGCGTTGCCCACTGGTAGCACTGGAAATGGCACCCTGCTGGTTCGGGCGAATGGACTGAGCTGTAGAATGATTTTTGCTGACCCTGAAGACTTGACTGCAGACACTCCCTAATCCTGTGGCCTGGCTTGCCACAACCAAAACAGACATCACTACCAGCTCTACAAATGCCCTTGTGGTTCTTACCACATGTCTGACAAAGGGGATTCATTTGGGCATTGCTAATACTGCCCTAAGATATAGAGCCTGATGCTTTGTTTCTATTGCCATCTCTAAACTTTAGCATTGGAATGCTGGCAGAGAAAGAAGCTGGAATGGCTGACTTGGAGTGAAACTATGAATGGTTTTCTCCATCTGACTTGGGGTGAGCAAAGTTGAAGTTACCTGACCTTGCTCTCTTGTTCTGTCTCTCCCTTTTCTTAAAATTCTACTCTTCTACTTGCTGGGCATGGGTCAAGAGTCTATCTAAGGTCATATCACCGATCAGCATCGGAGACCTACACTCATTTACCATGCTATCTTTGACCCCCGACATAAACTTGCTCATCTTAGCTCTATTGTCTGCAACCATATGAGGAGCATACCTGGATAGCTGAGTAAATCTGAGAGAATACTCCCTAACCGTCATATTCCCTTGCCTGAGGTTGATGAACTTAAGAACTTTGGCTTCCCTAAGCTCTTGGGGAAAGAATCTGTCTAAGAAGGATGTGACGAATTCTTCCCACTCGATAGGGCCTATATCATCTAACCTCTCAGACTTCCATTGTTTGTACCAATTATGAGCAACATCCAGTAACTGGTAGGCGATAACTTAGTTCTCTCAATAGAAGTAACACCCATGATGTCAATGACTTTCTAGACTTGGTCAATGAACTCCAGAGGGTCCTAATCAGACTTAGACCCATAGAAAGATGGAGGGTTCATCTGGGTAAAGTCCCTAACCCTAGCTGCTTTAGGATTTACCACTGGATTGGCCGAAATGACTAGTGGCCATTCACTCTATGTAGCCATGGACTGAGCAAGTGTGGTAAATGTGGCTCTAAACTCCACATGGGAAACATGTTCGCCCAAAGGATCTTTGGGCTAAGGAGCTGGCTAATTTCTTTTCTTTAGAGCCATGGTCTAGAATAAGAGAAGAATGGATTAGACTGAGAGTTTAACTTGTGATTATGCTCACTAGCATAATATGAATAACGAAGAAAAGGGACTGTTCCTAAAACATCTTATAGCCTCCCGCACATAAATGTGAGGTGCAACACACCCATGTACAAGACTCTACTAGATGCGGCTTTCAGACTTCCTAGGACTCTATTGAACCTTAGACTTTGATACCAAGTTTGTAACACCCCGATTCGCTGAACCGAAATGCTACACGGTGCTCATGATCTCGAGGGACCACAAGCTAACCCATGACTGATATCTGTACCTGTATACTGCAAATCATGATATAATAATGCGTAATACATAGAACTGTAAGGCTTTAAGGTTCAACTGAATAAAATCACATGGGTAAAAATACCCAAAACAACTCAATCTGAAAGCTAAGTCTGAACGTAAATCTGAACATAAATCTGAAAGCCTCTAAACTATCTAAATAAGGAGTTAAAGGAACATGTCTCTAACTAACTCCGTAAAACTGAACTGAAGAAATAAATAAAGGTATCAAATCATACTGTCCTCGAATCAATGAGGACTCACTATGTCTCTACGACTGGAATGCTACCGCTACTGCTGGACTGGAGCTCATGTCTCAAAACCTATGGTGTAACATAAAAAGAAAGCACCATAGAGCAAATGCGTCAGTACAATTAGAGTACTGAGTATACGAGGAAGGTAGGCTGAACATAAAGGGTTTTATGCATGAACAACACTGACTGACTAATAAGAACGTGGGAGTGCAAACACATATATATAGAAACTAGGACCATGAATACGTGATAGCATGACCTCTAAGCTAATACATGATTTACTGATAACTGTCATGACTGATACTAAAATTGATAACATGGACGGTTGTATCTGACAGTCCTGTGAATACTAAAATCTGAAGAATGCCCTTAGTTCTTTTATTGAGACTAATACTAAAATTGTGGGAAGTAGTGTTTAACCGACATGCCCTATGTATGCCGTTATGGCTAAGCTGGGGTCCAATATCTGCCCCGACTAGAGGGGTGTCAATACCGTGCCATGGGTAAAGACATCCTGTGAGTGACCCTTATTTGGCAGGTACTCAATAAGAACGGTGGGAACCCTAAACTGATGGGTTAAGACACCTCATCAACCCTAATCTGACAGATTAAGATGTCTCAACCTACGCTGGCTACGTAGTTTTGGAATACAAGGATGACTACTAAGAATCACACCCTGAACTGGCGGGTGAGTTCCCATCCTTGGGTTCACTCGGTGCTAACCTCTACTCCCATCTGGAGGGACTGGACATGAATAACTGACTGTGCATGACTTAATCTTACTGAATTTCGTTGACTACCAGAATGTTACTGATATCTAACAACTGAATAAGATCATCAGGTTTTCCTGAGTCACATGACAGATTGAAGTCTATGGAATCATAGCTTGCATTCGGATATCGTGAAACATGACATGGCTCTAGGCACAAAACTATAGTTTTCGGGTAGAAGTAACCTAGGACTCGATAGGAGGAAACTAACACACATGACATGACTTGATCATAAGATTTGAGTTCACAATTCACAATATCATAAGTAATGCTTTCATATTAAGAATGATTCTCAACAAACTATCACATGATCGGGAATGCACACAACATGTATATACTTGCATGACTTTAATAACATGGTTATTCCATATCAAAAAAATATCATGAGCATCTTGTACAACTTCTTCAATTCAAGACAATAGCATGGGTATCACGTTGAACATAAACTTAGAACATGGAATAGTCATTTAGGACTTATTATGTCATAAAAGCATGATTTCTATTCCCTTAGGTATTTTCACAAACACCTTACATGCACATCTTAGGCATAGGCGAATTCATCAAGATTACAAATATTCAACCACCAATTTCACATATTTATACGTTAAATACCACCATATCCTTACAATAAATATACAAAGATCCCATCTTAGGCATCATCAAACTCCAACCACATGAACATCAACCACCAACAATATAAACATCATAATACAAAATTTAGAAGATGGTTCTTGAGCTTGATGGACAAAAAGAGTCCATAAATCAACTCACGCATACCTTAGAAGGAAGATTCTTGATGATTGACGGAGGAATTTCTTCGAAATTAGATCTTCAAGCTTAGTTACGCAATCCTTGTTGTTTTTCTCTTTTAGTGCTCTTGGATGATGAGCTTTGAGATGATAATAGGGTTGTAATATGTTTAGAAGCTATATATTTCATAGGGTTAAGTTTAGGGACGTGTAAGGAGTGTTAAAAGACTTAATTACCCTTAAAAGAACTCAAAACGGAATGTTTTTGGCACCTGGAACTGACTTAGGTGGTGTCCAAATGATTGCCTAAGCTAGGTTGGGCGGCGCCTAACCAATCGCTTATGTTTGGTTGGGCGGAGCCTAACCAATCACCTATCCTTGCTGTCTCTCACGAAAATGGGAATAACTTTTTGGTCGGGTATTGGATTAAGCGAAATTGGTATCGCTGGAAAGCTAATTTGATTCTTTACAATTTGGTGGGTTTAAATCATCCAAAATACCATATTAACATCTAGTTATACTCATTTCAAGATGACCCTTGCAAAATAGAACACTAAAACTTGATAGATTCCAAAACTCTTAGCTTGTATTACCTTAAGTGACTCATATGAACATTCTTAATGCATCATAAGCATCATAAGCTATCCTATCACTAGGATATTCATTGTAAGTCATGTACTCAAGTATGAATAACAGTATAGGATATTTCATACGTTGGAATACTTATTTACTTCCTAGCTTAGAAACATGTGGGGTATTACATAGTACCATGCAATAGGTACCAACAATGGATGTGAAGTCATTCCTATTCTAGTGGGTGACTCCTAAGATCAGTCCTAAATTAGTAGGTGATCCCTAAGAGTGTCTGTCCTAAAATGGCGGGTGATATTTCATAACCTACGCTGGCTACATAGTTTTGGAACTTAAGGACTTCTCCTAAGGACCCAATCCTAGATGGTGGGTGAGCTTTTATCCCCAGGTTTGCTCTGTGCTGAATCTAACTCCCAACTGAATGACACTAATTACTTGTGATGCCTACACGAAAGGATCATCTTGACTGCATAACTTGTTGAAGTATACCCAAGTTAACCCATACTTTTCTACTTTATTCTGATGCCAATCATATCTAAACAAAAAAACACTAAAAAAACCACAGTAATCAATCTCAATGATATCTCGAATGACTCTATAGTAAACCACCACTCCATCTATGGGATTTTGGTCCCTAGAACTAGTAAAACTATCAGCTGTTTCTGATAAAGTCACTCCACTATTTTGAGTTTTGCATGGGGCATCCTTATATTTTGTATGAAATAAATATCCATCGATGAAATATGTGCTATATCTCTTGGCTACCATATTAGACCCCTTAGATAGCCATTTTAAATGATGACCTTTTGGGGCATGGAAAATAGAAGAACTAGTTGAGAAAAAAAATGGAAACTACAACATTTAGGGGGTTATATTAGATTAGCAATTTCCCAAGAGAGATTGAATAGATTAGCTATATTGAAAAAAGAATTATTAGAAAGTATTTACAATTAATAAAATGTGAATTTGGAGAGCTCAACTTTGCGTAATAATGAACTCTAATAGAAGAGAACAAAGAAGACACTAGAAACTATAATTTGTATTGAGAAAATATCTGATCTTCTCTCTCTTATACATCAACCCTCTATATAAGAGGTATAGTGAATAAGAAGAAGGAAAATATATCAATGATAGCTTGTAATACATTTGTCCATTTCATAATCTACACTAACTTATATGCTAACTACTTAACTATCAATCAGTCATAAGATTAGTAACTAATTGGAAAACTGACTAATTAACCAACTAGCCATGTGGACAATCAGTAAAATGTAATACTCTCCTTTAACCTAGAGGGTGCAAAATGTTAAGCACTCCCATCTTGATAATCATGTAAAATATCCTAAACCTTTATTCAGTAAGTCTGCCACTTGATGTTGAGTTGGAACATAAATGTTATGAATCATTCTAGACTTGATCTTGTCTCTGATGAAGTAATAGTCGATCTCAATATTCTTAGTTCGTTCATGAAAAATGGAATTAGTTTCAAGCTGTATAGAAGACTTGTTGTCACTTAAAAATGCAACAGGTAATTGGATAGACACATCCAATTCTTTAAACAAGCCAACTAACCTAGTAACCACAGTTACAGTAAAGGTCATACTTCTGTACTCAGCCTCTACAGAACTCCTTGATATTGTTTGTTGATTTTTTTATTCGAGAAAATCAAGGACTCTCCAAAGTTGACTACATAACTAGTATTAGGACTTCTTGTATTAGGACAAGCTGCCCAATCAAAGTCATACTGATATGTCAACTCAGTTATAGCCTTAGCTTAGAGATGCACACTTGGACCAATAGTACCTTTAAGATATCTGACCACTCTAATTGTAGCTTCTCAATGAGATTATTTGGGTGATTGCATAAACAGACTAAGAGTTTGAACTGCATAACAAATGTCATGCCATGTAATAATAGCATACATAAGCTTTGCCATTAGTATTTGATAGGAACCAATGTCACTAATGGGATCATCTCCAAGAAGACTAGTAGCTT
This sequence comes from Capsicum annuum, assembly GCF_002878395.1. Lineage (NCBI taxonomy): Eukaryota > Viridiplantae > Streptophyta > Magnoliopsida > Solanales > Solanaceae > Capsicum > Capsicum annuum. The sequence continues at coordinate 65,922,317 of NC_061115.1, forward strand.
GATCATATTAGAATATAGTCAACTTTTAATTGATCTCTAAAGTTATAGTCACATGTTTAGAACCACAAAGCCCCATATGAAAAATGATCTCTAGTAAATACTTCCTCTGATTTAAAATAACATCAGCTTTAAATTTGAGAACCTCAATTTCTAAGATAAATTTAAGTTCACCTAAGTCCTTCAACTTAAACTTCTTATGTAGCACCTGCTTAACCTTTGCTATTAATTCTTCATTTTCATTTGTGATGAGAAAGTCATCCATATATACCATAATGAGGGTCATCCCTTACTTTTTTCTCAAGACAAACAAGGAATAATAATGGATACTTTAGGTAAATCTAGATTTAACAGTGCAGTAGTGAATCTAATATTCAATTGCCCCGATGTTTTCTTAAGCCCATACAAGGACTTGAGCAGATGACACACCTTTTTTTTTTCTTTCCCTACTTGCTCAAACTATATGGTATTTTCATATATACCTTCTCACATAAATCTCCTAACAAAAAAGCATTATATATATATCTATCTGGTAGAAGAACCAATCTTTAAATACTACTAACGCAATAACATACCTCACAGTGATTATTTTGGCCACTGGTGAGAATATTTTACAATAATCAAGCCCCTTTTGTTGACTATAGCAGTTGGTAACTAATCTTGTTTTCTATCTTTCCACCCCACTATTTTCTTGGTATTTGATCTTATAGACCCATTTTGATCTAATATAATGCTTTCCCAGAGTCAAATCTACCACTTCCCAGGTGTTATTATCTTTCATTTCCTGTATATATTATCCAATAGCTGGAGGATATTTACCGGACTGCTTCTTAGTAGAGGATGTTTACCGGATTACTTCTTGGTAGGAGCTACATAATACTTCATTCAAATAGGTTGTCCAATAGGTCTTGTAGCATGTCTGAGTTAATAAGGGTCAACTTGATATGTAATATTCTTATAGCATAAACAAAGTTCATTTCGTTCAATTGTAGGATCTGCATCAGTATTCAAATAAAATATTATTACCACCTTTGACTCATCTATATGCATGTCCTCATAAACCTAACCTCCTAAGCTATCTTCAACTATATTTGAATCAAGAACTATCAGATTGGATAAGAGTGATGGGGTTAGAGACTAAAACACACCTTGTTGAAGAGCAAAAGGAAAAATAAGTTCCTTAAATACAACATCTCTACTAATGAAAAACTATTTACTATGGAGATCCAGGAGCAAGTAACCCTTATAACTGTCAGAGTATCCCATTAATACTTCTAGTTTAGCCCTTTCTACAAACATATAAACTTTAGGCACAAATAACACAAATATCCAATCACTCTCAAATAAGATAAGGGTGGAGGTTTAGAGTATACGATTTCATATGGTATTTTTCCATTTACAGCTGAAGATGGTAACCTGTTCAATAAATAAACTACAGTAATAACACATTTTCCCCAGTATTTAAGTGGTATATGAGATTCAAATCCAATAGATCATGCTATATTAAGTATATGTCTATGATTCCTTTATACTACACTATTCTGTTATAGTGTCTGATTACAATTGCTTTGATGTATTATGCCTAATTCTTGAAACATACTTATACATTGAAAATTGAAAATTTTTGTACCATTATCAGATCTCACCACTTTAAAATATTTATTAAGTTGAGTTCTTATCATGGCCAAACCCATCAAAATGACACACATTATAGATACTTGAGGTGCCAAAAGTGAACAACATCCACTTGAGGTGCCTAAGTGAAAGTTCATGCCAAGTTTAGGGGGCCACCGATGGGTTTGGCCTTTTATCATTATTAGAAAATGGTTGATTGCTACAAAAGTTTCAGACTTACACTACAACAATTGAACACAAGTGAATGTGCTACAATCATCCACCACAGTTTGAAAGGATTGTTTCTTATCAAATGTGGGGATTATGCAAGGTCCCCAGAGATCCATATGTACAGTTCGAAAGGTATATTATCTCTAGAACTACTGGTTAGAAAAAGATAGTCTAGTTCGCTTAGATAGAGGGCAAACTGAACACTTATTCAACAATTCATCATCCTTGTAGTTGTGTAGAAACTTCAGCTATTTCATGGCTTATGTAGAAGGATGCCAAGTCTTCTATACCAAAGTTTACAATCTTGATCAGGCACAACAGCCACAAGTTTTTGAGATTAATTTTTCTGATGAGTAGCTTTATTTGAATTAGTTTGCTTAGATAGTGTAATTTTATTCCTGAAGATGTATAAAACTCCACTTTTATTAACAATCCCCTTCACCCTGCAACTGTAAAGGTCCTGAAAGGCACGAAAAAAGGAGACAAAATAAGATAATTCCCTGGTAATTTTGACACAGATAGCTGATTCAATATGGAATCTTGAACAAATAACATATTTTCCACCATCTCCTTCTCAAACATAGGAGCATCACCAATATATAATACATCAGCCTTGGATCTTGTGGGTAAACTCACCTGGTCCTTCTTTGAGGTACATCTATGAGTTACAGTCAACTATCATTCCTTTTATGCTTTATGGTGATAAGTACCAGAGTCTACTATACACTTTTTTGTAAAACAATTACATATTAAGCATGTTAGAGTGCGTACTGATTTTAGTGTTTTACTCTAATAGTTTCCTATCAGTGGAACAAGTCATCTAACGTTGTTCATGTAAGAAAAAATAAAGATAATTATTTTTATGTGGAAAACACCTGGCTCAAGAAAGGTGTAAAAAACCATGACCTATAATCTCTTTAAGAATTTACCCCAACTTCACTAATACTCTTGAGCCTCAACAATCAACAAATTACAACACTTCTTGTAAACTAGGAATTAAAACTTCTAACTCCTATTTTACAATAACACAAATCTTTCTAAGATAAGTGTACCCAAGTCTTCGAGCTCCCTAACATGAAGACACAGCTCCTAACTCAGTTTATATTTCACTGAGACTAGAAATAAAACACATTATAACTCAAAGAACCAACCTACTACAAAGTCTACGACTTGCTAAGTAAAGGACCAGGTTCTTCATCAAGTTAGTGAACTGATTTGTTGATTGATGCTTTTCGTACCTGTGCTTGAGTGAAACTCTTGAATGTCATTTCTTTTATTTAAGCCCATTCCTAATAGATTCTTTTAGAAGGTATACTTTTCTTTCTTCAATAAAATTCTAAAGTAGTTTCACTCCTTGGCTAAATAGAACTCTTTCTTCTTTGTCTCCTCGTCTGGTAGGACTCCTTGATCAACTCAATCTCTAAGTGGTGCATTTTTATTCTCCTCAACTTCTTTGCTATATATGATAAGAATTGAGATCTTATTTGAATTTCCTTGCTTATCCACTCCTATTTTTATGCATTTCTAGTCCTGCATCAGCTTATGTGCTTTATATGTGAGGACCAGTATGACTAGCATTCTTCACAGACATATGTCAATCATCAAAATTTCTTTGCTCTAACTAATTCCCCCTTTTTGATGATAACAAACAATTCAGCACATGTTTCACAGCCTCACAACATCATCACAACATTTCTTAAATTCCCGACATATTGTATAAAGAACTAAGATATAAAGAACTAAGACACAAGAACACTTAGAACAAGTTAGTCATTGAGTTATAAAAATTGAACAATCTAATACTTCCCCCTTTTGAAATCATCGAAAAGTAAGCATATAGTAAGAGATGTTTGGTAATCCATGTCCACTGGGACACTAAAACAATTAAAAGATAAAGTAAAGAACCTTCATTCATTAGATTAAAAAGGATGAAAATACAAGTAGTAATGATGTTCATTACTTCCAAGAGCAGGATAACATCAACTAAAATCAAAAAACTAATAAGATAAATAGGACATCAAAAAGAAATCACTAAGGTGCTTAAGGTGTGATCTAAGTTGAGGAAGAGTAGGCAGAAGGGATGAGAGTAGTCAATTTTTTCATGATTTCAACATTATAAGATCTTTCATCTCAAGGGCAAGTTGAAGTGAAGTGATCAGAGCACGAAGTTGTAAATTTTCATTCTGCACAGCTTCAAATTCATTATACTTGGCACTGTGAGCATTCCTCAAACGCTGCATAGGATTGTCTGCACTTCTCATAGAAATAAGTAGTTGCATATGGTACAAAATCCCTATAACATCTTTGGTGGTCTTCATAGACCACACTTGGATAGGCACTCCAAAATATTCAAATATAAGTGTGAGCCAGAATTCATAGGGAAGAGCATAGCCATTCACTTTTTTAAGGAGAACCCTTTGCATATACTTTAGGATAATCCTAGGCAGATCAATTTTCACCTCAGTATCTAGTAGCTCCATTAGAGTAAGATCAGAGAAGTTGGCTATAGTTCTTTTTTCCTTCCCAGGGGTGAGCATGTTGTGGATAATATCAAAGTAGAGTTGATAAAGTGGAGTCATCTCTTTTTTGAGAACTTGACGATGATTGGTCATGTGAGGGTTGCTAGAAAACTTACAAGATATATCTAGGGCAGATACAAGATTGTTAAAGAGAGAATAAGTAACCTTGACATAGTGACCCCAACCCCCTGAAGGAATGTGTAAAATTCTAGCAATATTAACAACATAGAGATTCATAGTGATCCCACGAACAGTGGTAGAGAACATATCACCAATAGCAACCCCATTTGTATAGAACTTATAAACCTCAGGTTTGGAAAACTTCCTTTGTAAGTCACCTTGAATAAAAAAGTATTACCACCTTTGGACTTGTTTTTCTAAAAACACATTAATATCATCACCTCAAAAACTACTAACAACACAACCTCTATTTAACTTACCCTTTTAAAAATGTAGATAGTGATCTTCAGGAGTCTACTGATTGGCAGGGGATTCATAAAGTTCAAAATCTAGATCCAACTCAGTAAGAGTATCAAGAGGAGGGTCAAACTTAGAAGACTCAAAGCAAACAGGCTTGGTGGCCTGTTTCTTTGAACGTGTAAATATCTTCTTTGTAGTAGGTTTGGAAGATGAGGAGGATTTTGAGGAAGGAGTGTCTTTAGGCTAAGAAGAGGGTTTAAAAGAAGAATAAGGTGTTGAAAATTTTCCTTTGATTGACTTGCCTTTATGTACTGCGCGAAGCAGGATATTATAACACCCCATACTTTTACCTAGCTCAAATTTATCCTAAAAATATCAAATACTTTCTTTAAAGATAAATACATTTTTATACATGTGGAATTTTCAAGATTTTGACTTTTATCGAGTGAAGAGTAAGAGCCATTTTAGGAAAACTTAGTAAAACTCTATATCAGTGCAGTCTAGTTCAGTATGATCAGATCAATGTCTTTTAGTTGGGAATAGGATTCATCACCGAATTAGCCTAGAGATGGGGTATTACCCGTTAGTTAGGAATGGGTCCCTTGAAGCAATCCCTAAGTTTTAGAACTACATATCCAGCTAGGTTATGAGATGTCACCCGTTAGATAGGACTGATATACAGAGGGATAACCCACTAGTTCAGAACTGATCTTAGGGGTCACCCACTTATTAAGAATGACTCTACAGCAGTTGTCTTTACCCGTGGCATAGTATTAACACCCTTCTAATTGGGATTACAGATTGGACCCCAACTAAGTTATCTTATCTTATTTGGGGAATGTTCGTTACATTATTATCTTCCACAGTTTCAGTTTTAGTCTTCAGTTTAGAACTCAGTTCATCTCAACAGAATTAGGATTTTCAGACATGCTCAATCAATATCAGCAATTCAATTATTAGTAACTTCAAATATCAGTTACTCAATTATCCAAAATCAGTACTTAGCTTCAGAAAAGTCCACATACAGTATATATCTATGTATGTCAACAATGTTGCATACTCAGTGATTTCAGTAGTACCAGTTATTCACGTAGTCTCAGGTTCAGTTACTATATATTATTTAGTCAGTTATTTTTGAGACATATAAACTCTTGCATTCAACCTTACATCATCTATCATACCAGTACATTCCTACGTACTGATGTATACATTCCTACACTATGATGTTTCATATCATAGATTTGGATTCTTAGGTTCCTAACCATATTTATCCAGATTCAGCTAGCAATAGCAGATCCAGTATTGAGTCTTCATCTATCAACGATGTGCTTTTATTAGAGTATTTCAGTAGATTTAGTAGTTTAGTAGATGGAGTTAGTTGGGGGATTGTCCCATCAACTCCACTTTCAGACAGATTCAGTTAGAGGCTTTTCAGAATAGATTTTCAAACAGTATTCAGTTTTACGTACGTTATATTTTATCAGTATTTTAGATATTTTGAACCTTATGGCATTTCTGCCCATTTTTTGCATTAATTATAGTATATTATTCAGTGCTCACAGCAGATATCATTCATGGGTTAGCTTGTGGTCCTTCAGGGTGGTAAGTATTGTGTGATGACTAGGGGTAGTCCCAGGTTATTACAAACATAGTATCTGAGCCTAAGGTTAAATAGAATCCTAGGAAATCTGAAATCCACAGCAAGTAGAGTCTTGTGCATAGGTGTGTAGAGCGCACACTTATGGACAGGAGGCTATAAGAAGTTTTAGGAAAAGTTTACCTTCTTTCAGTATTCATATTGTGTGAGTGAGCATGAGCACTAGTTAAACTCTCAGTTTAATCTGCTTCTTTCTTTTTATTTAAAGAACATACCTCCCAAAAGGACTAATAAAAAGAGAATTGAAAATCAGTCAGCATCTCAGCACGTTCAGGCAGATCCCCTAGATGATCACGTCTATCATATAGAATTTAGAGCTACATTCACTACTCTAGCCAATTCAGTCACAGCTCAGAATGAATGGCCCATAGCTGTTCCATCCAAACCAGTGGCTAATACTGCTGTAACCAGAATTAGGGACTTTACCCGAATAAATCCTCTCTTCTTTACGGGATCTAAGTCAGAAGAGGACCCACAGGATTTTCTCGATCTGGTTCAGAAGGTCATAAATATCATGGGAGTGATTTCTAATGAGAGTGTTGAATTAGTTGCCTATCATCTATAAGATGTATCCCATACATGGTTTAAGAAATTAAAGGTAGACAGAGGTACAAATGCAGAGCCCATAGAATAGGAAGAGTTTACTACTTCTTTTCTAGACAGATTCTTTCCCTTAGAGCTGAGAGAATCCAAAGTGTTAGAGTTCATTAATCTCAGACAATGTAGTATGACCGTGAAAGACTATTCCCTAAAGTTTACTCAGTTAGCCTAGCATGTTCCCCGTGTAGTAGTAGACAATAGGTCCAGAATGAGCAAGTTCATATCTGGGGTATTAGATAGTGTGGTTAAGGAATACAGAAAAATGATGTTGATTAAAAAGATAGACATATCTAGGCTTATGTTCCATGCTCAATAGATTGAGGATCAGAAGCTTAAGAAGAAGGAGAGAGAGACTAAGAGGTCTAGAATAGGTAGCTTTAATTTCTGTCAGCCTAAGTCAAAAGGCGGTAACTGTTCCTAATTTCATCCAAAGTCGTCAGTTCCAGCTCCATCTTTACCTAGTGTGCGAGTACCAAAGTTCAAGAATGAGAATCATGATGGGGCGTCAGTCTCTAAAACCAAGGATAGTCTGAGAAGTGGTGGTACCTATCTGCTTTGTGAAAAATGTAGTAAAATTAACCTAGGTCCATGTAGAGCAGGTAGCGATGTGTGTTTTGGAATTGGTAAGTTAGGTCATAGGATGTGGGAGTGTAGAGTAATGGCTCAATGGGGAAAAGATTTGCATCAGTAGGGCGCCACTTCTAGTACCACTAGTGTCCAATGCCAGATAGATTTTATATACTCCTATCTCGCCATGATCAGAGAAGTTCTCCTGATATAGTTACGGGTACGTTATGATTCATTCATACTTATCTTTATACCTTGTTATATCCCAAGGCCTTACTTCTTTTGTAACCCTTATGTAGCCATCAACTTGGTGTCAGACCCAAAATATTAGCAGAGCCCTTCTCAGTGTTTCCCCTAGACTTTAGAGTAAAGTGGTGAGAGTTTAGTTTAGATTTGTTGATTAAGAGGTTCACAGCTTTAGATTAGTGGCTTTAAGATAAGGGGGAGATGGTAGAACAAGTTATCAAGTTAGACTTTTTGATTTTAGTAGTAAGGTCAGCATGTGTAAGAAAAGTAGTAGAAAGGGATGATGCCCAACCCATTTTTACCATAGTGCAAAGTTTTGTTTTTCAGCTATCACGATATCTACTCATGCCTTATATGTTAGCTCTATGCCCATAGCCTATAGTCATTCACATTAAAGAAAAATCATGCATGATTATAGTACCTTTAATAATGAGTTCCAGATCACTTAGTATTCATTCCCTATATAGTCTCAGTTATTGCCTTAGTTACAGTCTCAATCATAATCTCAGTCCAGTTATTTAAACTAAGTGTAGTTCAATCTCACATGCCTAGTATTCTGTTAGTAGCGATTTAGTTAATCAGATAAGCTAGTATGTTTAAGCATTCGTGCTCAGCGCCATATGAATAATTTTAGTAGTTACAAGTGAAGTGTCGTGTTGAGGTTGAGTGTATTGTTGAGAGATTATTTGATAAATATGTCTAAGCTTGAAAATTCATAGTTATAGTGCATAAGGCTTAGTCACTCTATTTTAAGATGAGGTTTCGTAGGCCTTGCCTCATGTTGTAGAATTTTAGCCAAGTTATAAGTTCAGCCCAGTTCATGTATCTTGCCCCAATTTAGGATCCTAGATATTCAATCATGATTCAGTTAGTAGGTGCCCCGTGCATCGTTTCATGCTTTTCCATAGTATCTCAATCAAGTCAACATTCTTCGAGGGACATAGTGTCTTAAGGGGGAGATGCACTATAACCCCCAAGCTACCATGATCTAAACCTTCCATTCTCTCTACATGTAATGAATCCAGTTGGACTAATGGGTCCCTATAGTTGACCCTCTAGTTCCAATCACAGCCATAAGTTATGTATTCAAGTGCTCAGTTCAGTACATAATATTTAGTTTGTGTATCACATTACAGACTCATTCATGTTCTCATGTCGCAGTTCATAGACGTTCAGTAGATGATCTTAGTCTTATCAGTGTTCTTAGCTTAAGGTAATAGTCTTCCTTAGATCTACTCAGTTACAGCTATAATCTTAGTATCAATTATCATTGCATATTCAGTCATGCATTCATTAATCAGTTCGGTGATGTATTCGATGCATCAAATATGCATGTCCAGTGTATAAGATCAGTCTATCAATAGTCCTTAGCTTAATCAGTCTCATTTGAGGACGAATTTTCCCAATGGGGAGATATTGTAACACCCCGTACTTTTACCTAGCTCAAATTTATCCCAAAAATGTAAAAGACTTTCTTTAAAGATGAATACACTTTTATAAATGTGTAATTTTCAAGATTTTGAATTATCATTATGTGAGAAATTGAATAATCTTTCTGTTGATATAAAATTTTCCTATATCCAACACCCGGGGGAAGAGTTAGACCCATTTTAGAAAGACAGTGTACCACATGGTACTTTAGAGCATCGTGGAGAAAGTGCAAATGGAATTTGTCATTTTTCAGTGAGACAACACGATACCACTGCATCACGCCACTAGTCTTTTTCCCAATTGTCACTTTCTAGTGTGACTCTGCGATTATGACACATCACGCCAAGGCTCAACATGGCAATGGTCCTTTTCCAGTGTTCTAACGCGATCCCACCACATCGTGGTGAAATTCTAGGTTGCAACCAAGGTGGAAACATGATTCTACCACATCCCACCACCATTCAATTTCCTAGTGGCCTGGCACGATAGTGGCTCATCGCGCCAGGGTTCCAGATCGGAAAAATTGTACGAAAACTTAAAAGTTGAACCCAGGGTTAAAATAGTCTTTCCCCTTGATTTTAATTCTTCTAGATATGGGATTTAATCCCTAAAATCATTTACAACCCTTCATTTTTCCCTTTTCCCCAAATAATAAAAGATAATTCTCTCTCAAGAAAACAAACCCTAGCTTTAAAAAATCAAGGTAAATCCCTAGAGTTTCTCCAGGAACTCCAAGAAGCTCTCAAATTAAGGTATTTTAAATGTTAATCTATTGGTTCCTTTCACCCATAAAGTCCATGAATTCCTTTTTAAACCTACAAGATCTCAAATTTATGATTTCCATGTTTGATATAGATTGAATTCATGTTCATGATATTAGTTGGGTTCCAATCCATGATTTAAGTGCAAGTTTTTTGAAATTAAATACGTGAGATGAATATGTGATTATCTTGATAAACCCTTGAATGTACAATGTGATTAATGCATCTATGATGCTAATTTGGTTTGTAATCCATGATTATGATAAGATTCATAAAAAATGAAATAGCATTTTGGGGGAATTATATTAATTACATGCTAAACCCTTCAATTTGCTATTAATTATTGTATTCATGATGTTTATGTGATGACCATTATCATGTGAAATACTCATTCTCCCCAAGTATTTTCTAAAATGCCTATGTGAAATAAATAGAGGAATCATGAGATGTTATTATGAGATCTTAATTATGTACAAGCTTATGCCCTACAAGTGTTTGATAAAATGCTTATGTAAATTGACTAGTGAAGGCATGACATGTTATTATGTTATCCCATTCATGTACAAGTTAATGCAATACAAGTGTTTGATAAAATATTTGTATGAATGAATTATGACCAAGTGAACATTGTTATGTTATTCAAAATGATGTCTTGCTTTACTTTTCATGCTATCGAGTCCTGGGGGTATTTAATAGCCGATAATTTAGCTATTTACCTAGAGACAGTATCAATGACAGGATAGTATCAGTCATTTCATGATCAGTCGTACCCTCAGTCAGTTACAAAACTTAAGAAAACTCAGTAAAACTTTGTATCAGTCCGGGCCAGTTTAGTATGATCAGATCAATGTCTTTCAGTTGGGAGTAGGATTTATCCCTAAGTGAGCCTAGGGATGGGGTATCACATGTTAGTTAGGACTGGGTCCCTAGAAGCAATACCTAAGTTGCAGAACTACATAGCCAGTGTAGGTTATGAGATATCACTAGTTAGATAGGACTAACATACTCAAGGATCACCTGCTAGTTTAGGACTGATCTCAGGGGTCACCCTGCTAGTTAGGAATCACTCCATAGCAGTTGTCTTTACCCATGGCATGGTAATGACAACCTTTCAATTGGGGTTATAGATTGGACCCAACTAAGTTATCTTATTTGGGGCATGTTGATTAGATGATTACCTCCCACAGTTTCAGTTTCAGTTGTTAGTTTTGAACTCAATTCAACTCTACAGAATTAGGACTGCCAGACACAGCAATCACTATAAGTAATTCAGTTATTAGTAACTTCAGATTTTAGTTAATTAGTTATCAGTTCTCAATACTTAGCCTCAGAAAACTCCAGATACGTTATATATCTATGTATGTCCTCAGTGTTGCGTACTCAGTGATTTTAGTAATACCAGTTATTCATGTACCCTCATGTTTAATTACTCTATATCATTTTGTCAGTTATTTGTCATGCATATGGATCTTTCCATTCAGCTTTACCTCATCTAGCCTACCATTACATTCCCACACACTGACGCATACTTTCCTGTGCTATGATATTTTATATCATAGATTCAGACGCTTAGGTTCCTAACTGTATTTAGCTAGATTCAGCCAGTAGTAGCAGATCCACTAGTGATTCCTCATCTATCGATGATGTGCTTTTATTTTAGTATTTCAGAAGATGTAGTAGTTCAGTAGATAGAGTTTGTCTGGGGATTGTCCCATCAACTCCACTTTCAGATAGATTTAGTCAAAGGCTTTTCAGACAGTATTCAGTTATAAATATGTTATATTTTATCAGTATTTCAGATGTTTTGAACCTTATGGAAATTTAGCTCATTTTCTGCATTAATTATAGTATTATTATTCATTGCTCACATCAAATATCATTCATGGATCATCTTGTGGTCCTTCGGGGTCGTAAGCACCGTGTGATAACTAAGGGGTAGTCCCGAGTCATTAAAAACTTGGTATCAGAGCCTAAGGTTCAATAGAGTCCTAGGGAGTCTGAAAGCCACATTAAGTAGAGTTTTGTGCGTGGGTGTGTAGCGCACCATACATATGGATAGAAGGAAATGTGATGTTTTAGGAAAAGTTTCCCTTCTTTCAGTGTTCATGTCGTGCGAGTGAGCATGAGATCAAGTTAAAATCTCAGTCTAATCCACTTATTCCTTTTTATTTATAGAATATGCCTCCCAAAAGGACTAATGAAAGGAGAATCAAAAATCAGTCAGCACCTCAGCCCGTTCAGGCAAATCCCTTGGATGAGCACGTCTCCCATGCAGTATTCAGAGCTGCATTCACTACTCAAGCCAATTTAGTCACAACTCAAAATGAATGGCTAGTTGTTGTTCTGGACAACCCAGTGGCTAAAACTACTGCAATCAGAATTCGAGAGTTCACCCGAATGAATCCTTCTTTCTTCATGGAATCTAAGTCAGAAGAAGACCCACAGGAGTTCCTCGATTAGGTTCAAAAGGTCACAAATATCATGGAAGTGACTACTAGTGATATTTCTGAGTTAGCTACCTATCTGCTACAAGATATAGCCTATACATGGTTTAAGCAGTAGAAGGTAGACAGAGGTATATATGTGGAGTCCATAGAATGGGAAGAGTTTGCTACTACTTTTCTAGGCAGATTCTTTCCCTTAGAGCTGAGAGAAGCAAAAGTTTTAGAGTTCATCAATCTCAGAAAAGGTAGTATGAGCGTGAAAGAGTATTCGCTCAAGTTTACTCAATTAGCCAGGTATGCTCCCCATGTAGTAGCAGACAATCGGTCCAGAATAAGGAAGTTCATATCTGGGGCATCAGATAGTATGGTTAAGGAGTGCAGAACAACGATGTTGATTAAAGATATGGACATATCTAGGCTTATGGTCTATGCTCAATAGATTGAGGAGCAGAAGCTTAAGAAGAAGGAGAGAGAGAATAAGAGGGCTAGAATAGGTAGCTTTAATTTTAGTTAGCCTAAGTAAGAAGGTGGTAACCGTTCCTAGATTTATTTAAAGTCTTCAGTTCCAACTCTGTCTTCAGCTAGTGCACCAGTACCAAAGTTTAGGAATGATAATCATGATGGTGCACAGTCTTCAATACCTAGGATAGTGTGAGTAGTGGTCATACCAATCCATTTTGCAAAGAATATGGTAAAAATTACCTAGGTGCATGTAGAGCAAGTAGAGATGTGTGTTTTAGATATGGTAAATCAGGCCATAGGATACTAGAGTATAGAGTAATATCTTAGAGGGGAAAAGACTTGCGTCAGCAGGGCGTCACTTCTAGATGACTAGTGGCCAACTCCAGAAAAGATTTTATGCACTCCAGTCTCGCCATGATCAAAGAAGTTCTCCTGATATGGCTATTGGTACATTATGAGTATTTCATCCTTATGTTTATACCTTGTTAGATCCTGAGGCTTCGCTTTCTTTGTAACCCCTATATAGCTGTCAACTCAGTGTCAGACCTGAAGTATTTGCAGAGTCCTCCTTAGTGTCTCCCCAAGACTGTAGAGTAAAATGGTGATAGTTAGTTAAGATTTACTCATTAAGTGGTTCACAACTTTAGATTAGTGGATTTAGGTTAAAGGGGAGATGGTAGAACAAGTCACCAAGTTAGACTTTCATAGTTTAGTAGTAAGGTCAGCATGTGTAAGAAAAGTAGTAAGAACGGATAATGCCCAACCCATTTTCCCTCAATGCAAAGTTTTATACTTCAGTTATCACGATATCTACTTATGCGTTACATGTTATCTCTATGCCCATAGCTCATAGTCATGTACATTAACGAAAAAGTATGCATGCTTACAGTACCTAGTATAAAGAGTTCTAGATCACTCAGTATTCAGTCCCATTACAGTCTCAGTTATCGCCTTAGTTATAGTCTCAATCATAGTCTCAATCCAATTATTTAGACTAATTACAGTTCAGTCTCACATGCCCAGCATTCTACTATTAGCCATTCAGTTAATCAGCTAAGTTAGTATATTTAAGTAATCGTGCTCAGCGCCCATATGAATAATTTCAGTAGTCTCAAGTGAAGTTTCGTGCTAAGGTAGAGTGTATTATTGAGAGGGTATTCAAGGAATATGTCTAAGCTTGAAAATTATAGTTACAATGTATAAGGCTTAGTCACTCAATTTTAAGATGAAGTTTCATAGGCCTCGCCTCATGTTGCAGAATTTTAGCTAAGTTAAGAGTTTAGCCGAGTTAATGTAAAATTCCCCAGTTTAAGATCTTATATATTCAGTCACGATTCAGTTTGTAGGTGCCCTATGCATCATCTCATGCTTTTCCTTAGTATCTCAATCAAGTCAATATTCTTCGAGGGACATAGTGTCCCAATGGGGAGATGCACTATAGCCCTCAACCTACCATGATCTAAACCTTCCATTTTCTCTTCACGTAACGAACCCAGGTGGACTAATGGATCCTCATAGTTGACCTTTTAATTCACATCTTTACGTAAGATATGTATTCAAGGGCTCAGTTCAGTTCACGATATTCAGTTCGCGTATCACATTTCATATTCATGTTCTCATGTTCCTATTCATACATGTTCAATAAATGATCTTAGGCTTATCATTGTTCTTAACTTAAGGTAACAGTCTTCCTTAGATCTACTCAGTTCCTTGTTTAGTTACAGCTACAATCTTAGTATCAGTTATTATTGCATATTCAGTCACGCATTCATTAATCAATTCAGTCATGTTTTCCATGCATTAAATATACATGTCCAGCGTATAAGATTAGTCTATAAGCAGTCCTCAGCTTAATCAGCTTATGCAAGGATGAATATTCCTAATCAATCTTTTTCGGGACACCCCTCCAATATCCCTAAAAATGTTCTAACTCAAAAATCAATGTTTAGGATTCAGGAAGGCCAAAAATAAATTTCTTGAAATCTTGGGGTCTTGAAAATGACTAAATCCCCTATACTTAGTGTAAAATTCATGCCTTGGACCCCTTGAACATGCAACTAAAAGCTGAAACGAGCTTATGATAGTACAAGGTAATACAATGTTATTTTTGTAATAATGCTATAATTATATCAAGGTGGAATCCATCAATGGTCACCTAACGTTTTAGTCATCTTTCATTTTGGCACTTAAAGTAGACAGTTTACAGTTTTGGCACCTCAACTAGCATTTTGACATGTCATTTTGGCAATTTTTATTGATTCACCATTGCTCAGGTACTACACGCATTTTGAGTGCATGTGAAGGGTATTTTTGTAATTTTATCTATCTCTCTCCTCTTTCTTCCATTAATTTCCACCTGTTTTTTCCTTCAAATTCCATCAATTTTCCTCCATTTTCATCTACAATAAAAAGCAAAATACACAATGCATATATTTGCAAAATGTGTTGATTTTTCCATTAATTTCATTTCTTTCTAATTCAGGGACTTTCAATTTGACCCAATATGCCACTTTTCCAAATAAATTTTGCACAATTTGATTGAAGAATTCATTATTTAATTTGGTTGAAAAAATTATTTTTCCCACATATACATACACCGAGAAAAATGGAGAATACAAATACACACTACACAATGCACATACACACGTGAACGGAGAAAGAGAAAAAAATTATGACAAAATAAAACATTTTTTGCATTTTGCGTTAATTTGATTAAAAATCTATTTTTCGACACATGAATCAACCCACCAAAAAAGGAAAGAATTTGATTGTGTGTGCGTGCATTCAATCAAGGTCATCAATGGCGTCATCTCTACATTCTTGGAATTTAGGATTTTAGAAATTTAGGGGGTGGGTGGGTTAGAGAAGATAATATTGGGGACAGGGTGTTGAAGAAGATGATTTTTGGGGTGGAATTGTCGGGAGGAGGAGGCAAGGTTAAAGAAGCTGTGAGTACATTTTTAGGATTTTTTGATGAGTAACTGACTGGAGTAAAAATGGATTATCGGAGAAAAATAGAGAAATTTTTTTTGATAAGATGGAGTAAAAATTGGAGAGTATTTTGGTGGAGAAGATGATTTTGGGGGTGGGGTGGGGAGGGGGGAGGGATAATTTATTATTTTTCTTTTTTTTAATTTGAATTAATTATTTAAAAAATATTTTTGAACAAAAATTACAAATATCGGCATATTATTTATCACTATGCACGTTACAACACATGTATTACGTGCACATTACATATTTTTGTTGATTTTGTAAAAAGTGTCAAAATGACACATCGAAATGCTAGCTGATGTGCCGAAAATGAAAATCATCTACTTTTGGTGCAAAAGTGAAATATCGCTGAAACTTTAAGTGTCTGTCGTTGGCTTTCGTGAGTATATTAATATTTCTATACCTAAAGTCAAGACAACAACTAAAAGGTCATAAACAATTAAAATCGTGTTTTGTGCAAATGGAGACTCTATTTTGGCAAGAATTAAGAGAAATCTCTTTCTATGTTTATTGTGTGTTTGGTGTGTGGGATGATGAACTCAAAGGAATGATAAGTTCAGTTATTGCAGTAAGAGAAAGATACAATTTGTAGGGAAAAATGGACAACTACTTTATTCACTCTGTTGATGACTCTTTAAAAAAGAATTTGCAAATTAGAAAGACATGTAATCCTACTAAACCACTAACATATTGCACTAACCAAACTCTTCTAAACTTTTGGAACTATCCTCTACTCTAAAGACTATGAAAACAACAACGTACTTAAAAAATAATGTAACTTAACAACTAAAGCCAAAAAATAGCCTATTGCATACTTGGTCAAATTTAAACAAGACTGATGTTTCACAACTTTAACACCCATTCTCGACATCAGCTTCCTATCTTAACCATGCCTAGCTGTTAGCAAAAAATGCCCAACTTGTTGGCACTATGACTTTTTGTGAACAAGTCTGCAATTTGGCATTCGGTTTTAGTATGCTCCAAAGCAATCTCTCCTTGAAGACTTTTTCCCTGATAAAGTGGTAATGTATCTCCATATGCTTAGTCCTTGCGTGAAACACTGAATTTTTAGCCAAGAAAATTGTTGACTGATTATCACAGTACAAAGGCACTACATAGTCCACTGATTGTTGTAAGTCCTTCATCAATTGAGCCATGTACTTTATTGAGCTGCAACTGTTGCTGCCCGATATTCTGCTTTTGTTGTTGATAAAGATATAGTTGGCTGCTTTTTTATACACCATAAGACCATTTCTGACGTAAGCATAAATACGTATCCATTAGTTGAGTGTTGAGTATCAGTATCTCTTAAATAGTCAACATCACAATAACCACATAACTTGCAATCTTCACATTTCTTATACAAAATACTATAGCCAAGTGTACTTTTGGCATATCTCAAGATTCGACGAACTCCTTCCAAATTAGACTATTTTAGATTTTGCATGTAATGACTCATAACACCAACTGGGTAAGAGATATCGGGTCTTGTTAAAGTTAAGCAGATCAAACTACCCACCAATTGTCGTTACATTATTACATCTTCCAAGTCTTTCCCTTCATACGAACACATCTTTGTATTTGGCTCCAGTGGTGTTTAGATTGGTTTGGAATTGAAAATTCCAAACTTCTTTAAGGGATCTTTGGAATATTTTTTTTATGCACGCATATTCCTTTTTCACTACGATCAACCTCCAAGCTAAGAAAATAATTGAGCTATCCGAGTTCCTTTATCTGGAAATGAATTTACAAATTCCTTTTAGTTCGGAGAATTTCTTCTACACAATCTCCTGTTAGTCTTATATCATCCACATCTACTAGCACAATAACTAGTTTTCTATCAATAATTTTCATAAACAAGCTGGAATCTGCCGATGATACTGTATAACCACTATGAGTAAGAAATTATGAAATCTTACCATATCATGCCTTTGGAGCTTGCTTTAATCCATATAGATCCTTTTTAAGCTTACATACATAATTCAAATGATCTTCACTTTGAAAACTCATTGGTTGATACATGTAAATCTTCCGATCCAACTCTCCGTGCAAAAGGGCATTCTTTACGTCCATCTACCACAGATTCCAATCTTTACTAACTGCAAGTACAAGTAGAACCCTGACTATTGTAGGATTTACCACTGGACTAAATGTTTCATCATAATTTTCTCCATACTGCTAAGAAAAATCACAAGATACAATATGATCTTTATGCCTTTCAATTGATCCATCTATGAGTCACTTTATCTTGAAGACCCACTTGCAAGATATCGGCTTCACATCAGTGAGTTTTGGTACAAGCTCCCAAGTCTGATTCTATTTTAGAGCTGACATTTCTTCGTTCATAGTTTTACTCCACTCCTGATCCTGAGATGCTTATTAAAAAGTCTCAAGCCCATTTGGACTTTCTTGCTCCACTATTGCGGCATTGGCATACTTTGGATTTGGCTTTTTGATTCTTGTTGATTTTCTGATTTGGTACTTCCTTGTTGATTTTTTGATTGTCTAATGACCACCATGAAGAAGCTTCATTGAACACCACATTTTAGGATGTGTAATACTTTTCGGTTATCGGGTCACAATATCTCCACCCTTTTCTTTGATTGTCACATCCTACAAAAATACATCTAACAGCCTTCTTGTCTATTTTGCTATATACATGATCAGGTACAAATACATAGCAAACATGTCTGAAAACTCAAAAATAACTAACTGAAGGTTTCATGTTCCATAATTTTTTGAAAGGTGAAATAAACATAACCTTTGTTGAGGAAGACTGTTGATCATAAATGCAGTCATCCTCATTGCTTCTGCCCAAAAACGTCTTGGTATATTCATCGTGTGAACCATGCTTTGACAAATTTCTGTTAGGTGTCTGTTCTTCTTTTCTTCTGTGCCATTCTACTTTAGAGTGCTAGCACACATGAACAGATGATGTATTCAGCTTTCTTGAAAAAAATAACAGAACTTGTTTGAGGTATACTCTCCTCTATTATCACTGCGTAGACAACAAATTGTTTTGCCTATTTTTTCTTCTACTACCTTCTTGAATTCCTTAAACTTTGAAAAAGTTTCAGTTTTTCCTTTCACAAAGTAAATCCACACATACCTTTATAAGTCATCAATACAAGTCACCATGTACTTCATCATACCTATGGAAGCTTATTTCATAGGCCCAAAAACATCGGAGTGCACCAACTCCAATGGTTCTCTTGCTTGCAAGTTGGATTCTTCAAAAGGCAATTGATGTGCTTTTCCATACTAGCATGCTGCACATACCGTTTCTTTTCTCACTTCAAGTTATGAATTCCCTTTAATATCGACCTCTCCATCATCACCTCTAATTTGGAATAGCTAACGTAACCCAGCCACATATGCCACACATCTGTTGTTTCATTTCTTTTCATCTTGTCTACATATGCAGCTTCTGCAGACATACGCAAATTGATTCCAACCTTTGTCCTTTCATCATAGGTTCTTTTTTAATCTGTAGGTCCCAATAGACCTTCACATCTTGTGGACCAAATAGAAGAAAATGGCCATAAGATGTTAATTGTTCCATGGAGAGAAGATTTTTCTTCATCCTTGGGACATGGTAAATATTTTGGAGTAGCACCTTGATATCACTATGTTGAGGAGAAACTATTGTATTACCAATATGAGTTATCGGTAAATTTGAGTTATTCGCCGTTACAACTACCCTGTTGTCCTTATACTCTGATAGGTGCTGCAGTTTCTCTTTGTCTCCCGTCATATGATTTAAGCATCCCGAGTCGACAATCCAATCCTTCTCTAAATCAATTAAGTTTTTTATTGTAACGAGAGCCAATTCTACTTGTTCTTCTAAAGCAAAGAATGTATCCGCATTACACTATTCTTCACTATTTGATGTAGCAACATTGCTCTCAATAGTATTTTTCTTTGACCAGAAATCTTTCACCATATGACCTCTTTTTCTGCAATTGTAGCACTTTCCTACAAACTTTTTGCCATAACTTTTATTCTTCCAACCACCACCTCAACGAGTGCTCCCTATATCTTGACGACCTTCAACCTCATCGTTGCTCTTCTTAGATCCACTGGCACCATACAACTTGAACTTCCCACTTCATTTATTGACATATAGTGCTTCATATTGACCTTTTAGTGAAGATCCTCCCATTTGGTTGGGCAAGGGTTCCTGACCTGCTAGCAAATTCTCAAATTCGACAAGTTACAGCTGATTTTGTCCTCCTTGTACAACAATAATAAAGCCTCTATATTCAGGCTTGTAACACCCAGAGTTTGTACACTGGACACTACAAGGTGCTCATAATCTCAAAGGACCACAAGCTAACTCGTGACTAGTACCCACTGTGTGCACTGTATAATAGTAATAATGTAATAGTAATAAAACTAAGATAAATACGGGAAAAACTTCCATAAGGCTCAAATCGGAAATGAATACTGTAATTTGGAATCTGATTACTAAAAACAACTTTCTAAAAATACTCTAGTCTGAAAAACCTCTAAACTGTCTGAAAACATGGAGTTGATGGACATGTCCCTAACTAACTCCAAGTACTGAAATGAACTTAAATAATGAAAGAAGGATCATGTCCTTGAACTATGAGGACTCACTGCTAACTCTAACTATGGAAAATTTAAGGGAACCCATGCATCTGAACCTATGATATAAGACATCATAGCGTAAGAGAAAAGTATGTGTCAGTATTTTAAATGTACTGGTATGCAAAGTGAGTTAACCCTCTATAATAGAAAGCCCTTTCATCAACCCTCGCTAGAAGGAAAACTCAGATGAGATGTATCAATCCTTATAATATAGGGAAAGAAGATATCTCAATGTACACTGGCTATGTAGTTTTGTAAGGCAGGAATTGTTACTAAGTGTCAAACCCTCTGCTTGAAGGAATGCCCCCATCCCTGGGTTCGCTTAGTGCTGAATCCTACTCCCAACTGAAAAGTTACTGAACTGATTTCCTAGTTCATACTAGGCTTGACTGACTTTTACTGATCATGCTATTTAGTCGAACTAAACTAAGTTCGTTGGGTTCTATTGACTGAAGGAATACTACTGAATTTGATTAACTAACTAAGTTTACGGAGGACTGAATTGAATACTGAATGGGACTATACTGATACTAATTTTACTGAGTTTTCCTGAGTCTTGTATGTAATGAAGAGTACTACTGATCATGACATGACTACGACTAGTCTGTAACTAACACTGGCTTTAGGTATACAGCTACATTTTTAGGTATCAAATACCCCCAAGACTCGATAGCGTAGAGAGTAAGTCATAGCATAAATCTTGAAAGCATAACAATGGCCACATTTTCATAATTCACTTGCTAAGGCATTTCATCAAACACCAGTAGTGCATTTACTTGAACATGAATGGCGATTACATGTTATCATGTTATATTGGCACTATTTCACCCACATAGTCATTTTCTTAAACACATGGAGGGTATGCTTGAGACTATACAATAAACAACATATATGGTGATCATGGCTACGTCAATGAACTTTCAAATTGAAGGGTTTATCATAAAGTTCATGTAATTCAACATATATGATGACGAATTCCATAAAAACTTGTAATTCAATCATGGACTAAAACCCAACAACAACATGAACATACATTCAGTTTAATTAAAACATGGAAGTTCATAATTCAACAATCTTGTAGCTTAAAAATAGATTCATGAACTCTATGGGTGAAAGAAACCAATAGATGAACACCTAACTTACCTTGGAGAGTTAATTCTTGAAGGTTCTTAGAGGAATTCTTGAGCCTTGTTCTTAAATTTTGAAACTAGGGTTTGTTTCTTTTGAGAGAGAATGACATAATTAGGGAAAAATTAAGTGAATAATGATATAATTAGGTCATTAGGGAATTAATTTCATGTTTAAGGATGATTTGAGTCATGCAAAAAGTCCAAGTTTCCCTTGGGATTTAAAATTCTGTAACTGGAATACAGATTAAAGCCTTACTATGATGCGGTGACTGGGTCATCTCTATATCCACCATGGCGCGGTGGAATCGTGGTGACTCACTAGTTCGTGACAATTGTTGATTTGACCCTCACCGTGATGCGGGAAAATAGCGGTGAGCTACTAGAATTCGACAAATGCTGAAATGGCCTTTAGCACAATGTGATGGAGGGCTCATCGCGATACTCACCACGACGAGGCCTAATTGCGGTGAGCCACTATCTGTACATCAACTTGTCCTAAAATTTAGCTGAACTTTTCTGAGTCAGGGACCCCTTATCAAGCTTTAACGGGCTGAGCTAAGATTAGAATTTTGCGGGGTTTTACAATATATCCCCCTTGGAAATATTCATCCTTGAATAAGACTGACTAAGCTAAGATTACTGTTAGACTGAACTTACTGACTGGACATGAACATATGAGATATGATCATATGATTGACATTACTGCTATACTGAAATTTCCTACTGAACACACATATCTAATGCATGAGTACACGACTGAGTTGGATTCATGAATACATGACTGGGATTACTAATAGGCTGAGTTTCTCATACTGAATATGCATATTTGTTACATGAATACATGACTGAACTGACTCATCAATATATGACTAAATATTTAATGGTAACTGATACCAAGTTTATAATGGAAATCTGAGCATGAAACTGAGTAAGTTTAAGGAAAACTATTACCTTTCGCTACATCTAAGTTTCCAAAGAAGAGGTGGGGATACTTGGATCGCATGTCTGCTTCTGCTTCCAGAGTATCTCCCTCAATGAACTAGCTTTGCCAAAGAACTTTGTCTAGAGGGACTTCTTTTTTCCTCAGTCTAAGAATTTGAAAAATCAAGGATTTCGACTGGGACCTCTTCATAAGAGAGACTATTTTGAATATCTATACCCTCTACAAGTACTACAACTATTGGGTCACCTATGCACTTCTTAAGAAAGGAGACATGAAATACTGCATGAACTGAAGCTAAATCTAAAGGCAACTCAAGCTCGTAAGCTACCTTTCCGAAATGGCTGAGAATTCGGTAAGGACCGATATATTGGGGACTGAGTTTCCCCTTCTGGGCAAATCTCTTCCCTCCCTTCAAAGGAGAGATTTTTAAATATACAAATTTACCAATCTCAAACTCGAGGTCCATTTTATGTATAATGTATGACTTCTATCGGTTCTAAGCTGTATTAAGGCTTCTCCTAGTCAATTGGAATTTTTCCAAGGCATAAAACACAAGGTCAGTCTCGACTACTATGGCCTCACCCACTTCTAACCAACCAATAGGAGATCTACATCTCCTATTATAGAGCACCTCAAATGGAGCCATCTTAATACTAGAATGATAGCTGTTGTTATATGCGAATTTAATCAAAGGTAAATGGTCATGCCATCTACCTTTGAAATCACTCGCACACGCTCATAGCATATCTTCTAAAGTATGGATGGTCCTTTCTGCTTGACCATTTTTCTTAGGATGAAAGTTTGTACTAAGGTTGACTTGGGTGCCAAGACCCTTTTGGAATGCTTTCCAGAAATAAGATGTAAACTATGTACCTCTAACTGATATAATGGACATCGAGACTCCATGTAATATAACCAACCCTCTAATATATAGCTTGGCATAATACTCAGCTAAATAAGAGGTATGGACTGGTAGGAAATAAGCTAACTTGGTCATCATATCTACAATGAGCTAGACTAAATTATGTTGACAACAAGTACGAGGAAAACTCATCACAAAGTCCATGTTCACTTCTTTCCACTTTCAAGTGGGACTACAAAACTCCTACATGGACCCACTAGGTTTCTGATGCTCGATCTTGACCTGCTGACATGTAGAGTACCGAGCCATAAACTCTGTAATATCTCTCTTCATCCTACTCCCCTAATAGATCTCTCATAAATTAGGGTACATCTTAGTGGCCCCTGAATAAATAGAGTAACGTGCACCATGCACCTCTTAAAGAATTCGCTATCTCAGGTCATCTACATCTGGCACACAGAGTCGACCCTGATAATGCAACACACCATCTCCCCCTTGGGAGAAAACCTCTACTTTTTGATCTCTGACTTACTCGTTCAACTTAACAAGATTGGGATCTCTATCCTACTTTTTCTTTACTTCAGAAAATAGGGATGATTCTAAACTATTTTGAACCCACACACTGCCTTCTGCTAAATCGACAAAGCGGATACCTAGTCGGGTAAGCTGATGTACTTCCTGAGCTAAATTCTTCTTATTATCCTCAACATGAGCAATACTACCCATAGACACTCTACTAAGAGAATCAGTCACTACATTGGCCTTGCCCAAATGGTAAATAACACTCACGTCGTCATCTTTAAACAACTCCAATCAGCTTCTCTGATAGAGGTTAAGATCTTTCTGAGAAAATACATACTGCAGACTCTTATGTTCAGTGAACACGTCAATGTGCACCCCATACAAATAGTACCTCCAAAGCTTTAAGACAAAACTACAGCTGCTAGCTCAATATCATTATTCAGATAGTTCTTCTTGTGGGTCTTAAGCTTCCTGGAGGCATAGTCTATGACCTTACCTCTTTGCATTAGGAAACAACCCAAACCTACTCTAGATGCATCATAGTACATGACAAAGCTATTTGAACCATCTAGTAGTGTCAAAACTAAAGTTCTAGTGAGTCGAGTCTTCAACTCCTAAAAAAATTTCTCATAAGAATCTGACCACTGTACTTTGACTTTTTTCTGAATTAATCTGTACAAAAGGCACACAATAGATGAAAATCCCTCAACAAACCATCGGTAATAGCCAACAAAGGCCAAGAAAATCTTGATATCCGATAGATAAATGGGTCTGGGCCAGTTTCTCACTGCTTCAGTCTTTTGGAAATTAACTTTAATGCCATCACTGGAGATTATATGACCAAGGAAAGCTACCAACCTTAGACAAAATCTACACTAGATGAATTTGGCGAATAGCTAATGGTTTCAGAGAGTCTGTTATAATTTTCTGAGATGGTCTGCATAGTCATGCTCACTGCAGGAGTAGACAGGAATATCATCTATGAAGACTATGATGAATATGTCTAATTACTTCTTGAAGACATGGTTTATCAAGTCCATGAAAGCTGCTGGGGCATTGGTAAGACCAAAGAATTTGAAGTGACCATACCGAGTTTGGAAAACTATCTTTGGGATGTCATATTCTCTGACTCTAAGCTGATGATAGCCTGATCTGAGGTTTATCTTAGAAAAGTAACTAGAGACCTAAATTTGGTCAAACAAGTCACCAATTTTGGGAAGTGGATATTTGTTCTTAATCGTGACTCTGTTTAATTTAAAGTAGTCTATACACATTCTGAGAAAACCATCTTTCTTACGCACGAATAGAACTGGTGCACCCTATGGGGACACACTGGTTTGATAAATCCTTTATCTAGGAGATCCTTTAATTGTTCATTTAATTCTCTGAGGTCTACAGGTACCATTCTGTATGGTTGAATAGATATGGGCTGAGTATCTAGAAGAAGGTCAATTCCGAAGTCTATTTCCCTTTTGGAAGAAACTCCTAAAAGATCTTCGGGAAACATATTAGGGAATTCACATGCTACTGACACTGATTCAAGATTAGGGGTTTCTAAACTAGAGTCTTTGACTTATATAAGATGATAGACATATCCTTTAGATATCATTTTTCTCGCCCTTAGGTATGAAACAATAAGACCCCTAAGTGTTAAAGTACTACCCCTCCATTCTAGGATGGCTCATTCAAAAACTAAAATTGGACAATTCTATTTCTGCAGTCGACTGAGGAATACTAGGAATAACGCCAATCCATGTCGAGAATGACATCAAAATTGGTCATATCTAATTTTACTAAGTCTGCTGAAGAGACTTTCTAAAATATCATAATTGGACAGTTCCTGTACCCGTCAGGCTATGATGGATTTACCCACTGGAGTAGAGACTGAGAAAGTCTCTACTAAAATTTTAAGACTGACTCCAAAGTCAACCGCTATATAAGAAGTAACAAAGGACAAAGAAACTTGTGGATCTAGCAAAGAATAAATACGGAAATGGTAAACTTATAATGTAACAGTGACCATATCAGGAGAATTTTCCTAATCTTGTCAGGACTGAAGAGCATAGAGTCTATTTGTGCATTGCCCACTGGTGGCATTGGATGTGGCACCCTACTGAATTGGGCGATCGAACTGAGCTGGAGAACGGTTATGCTGACTTTGGGAACCAACTTGAGGACACTGTCTGACTATATGGCCTGGCTTGCCACATCCAAAATATACATCACTACCTGCTCTGCAGACACCCTAATGGTTTCTGCCACACTTCTATCAGAGAGGATTTGTTCAAAAACTGCTAATACTACCCTGAGGTTTAGGGCCTGGCGCCCTATCTCTATTGCCATCTCTAAATTTCAGCACTAGAGAACTAACTGAGGAAGGGGCTGGAACGGAAGACTTAGGATGGAACAAAGAACGATTCCCAACCTTTGACTTAGGCTTGGCAAAGTTAAAGCTACCAGTTCTAGCTCTCTTATTCTGCTTCTCTCTCTCCTTATTCTTTTACTCGTTTATCTATTAAGCATGGACCATCAATCGAGAAAAATCCATCTCATTAATCAGCATTACGATCCTACACTCTTGATATTTATGATTTTGAAAGATGAATTTATATGTGTGGTGATATAAAGCATGAATCTTGCATATATTTATCAGGATTTTGATATTTGGGTCGTGAATCCCCATTGGAAATTTTTTTTTAGAAAGTGTGTGTTATAAGCACGTTGATGTCGAATATTTGAGATATTTTGAATAATTTGACCTTTTGGTCGTGAATGAGTTATTTTGAACTCAACTGTGAAAGAAATCCACGTTTTTATTGATTATGATAAAGGGGTAGCAAATTGACTCCCGATGAAAATTGTTGAAGTGGTTATTGTAGATTTTCTTTAATATGAGCCTAGGGCTGATTTAAATTTTTGAGCTAAGTCCAGGAGTAATCTTTAGCACTGAGTGGGAGGTATAAAGTGACCTTACTTCCCTAGAACTACATGCCCCCGTAGGATGTGAGCCTGAGGCTGATTTATATAGTGATCACTAGTGTTTTTGAATTGATACTGGAAGTCCTACTCTGATGGCAAGGATAGGATGGCTCTCCCCAACGTCGGTTGTACGTTGGAATCCATGTAGCTCACATGGTTTATATCGGTTATAGGATCTCCCAATGTGTGTGTGTTTACTCTTCTATCTGAGATGAAAACATATTTGTTTAAAAGGCTGAGTTTCAGAAAGTCATTATTCTTACAAGATTTAAGGAATATATTCTAATGAGAATTGACATGAGATTTGATTGTTTGATTTGAAATTGAGATGAAAGTTAATTGAGAACGTATTGTAATGAATCACTTGTTTTACTTTACATGTATTATTCATCCATGATTATGATAATTTAATTTGATCTAAGTGAGTCATCTATATCAGCATGCATAATTTATAAACTATGATGTTATTAATATATTACTTTATATATGCATTGCACCCCCATATGCTCGGTATTTTTCCATGGTACTGACCCGCATATTCGTATGTGGGCTACATTTTCTTGAAATATAGGTACAAGGTATAGTTGTACCTTCAGATCCAGTCAGTTCATGGTATCCAGTCAGCAGGTGATGAGTCTTTTTAATTCAAGGGCTTGGGTTAGTTATACAGAGTTTATAGTGTTGTAGTTTCTTTATTCAGTCGTATTGAGTTAGGGTAGTCAGGAGTCATGACCCAGCTACCTACAGTCAGTACTAGTAGAGGCTTCATAGACAGTCAGTAAAAGTTGATGTATTTTGTTTCAATTTTGGTTGTAAAGGCAAAATTGTAATCATGCAAAATTCCATTTTTGTATCGATCAGATTCAGAAAAGAGTTAATTTCTACGAATTTGTATGGATTTGTATTTTTATTCAATTTCTTATGAGTTATGCCAGTACAAGGGTTAGCTTGGGGTCACTTGTGACCTTAAGCACCGTGTAAGGTCTCAGAACCCGATTTCGGGGCGTTACAACAACTCTTGGAGCCTGGTACCCCATCTATATGGTCATTTCTAAACTATTGCACTGGTGTACTAGCTGGAGATAGAAATGGGGTTGGAAAGTTTTGTCTATGCTAAGAACGGTTACCACCCTGCAACCCTAGCTTAGAAAAATGATAACTACCAGTTCTGGCTCTCTTTTTTTCCCTCACCTTCTTCTTAAGTTTCTACTCCTCAATATGTTGAGCATGGTCCATAAGACTTGATATGTTCATCTCCTTAATCAACATCGCAGTCTTGCACTCCTTAACCACTCTACCTAATATCCCAGACACAAACTTATTCATTCTAGATCTACTGTCTGCTACTACATAGGGAGCGTACCTGGCTAACTGAGTGAACTTGAGGGAGTATTCTTTTACGCTTATGCTACCTTGTCTAAGGTTGATGAACTCTAACATTGTGGATTCTTTCAACTCTACGGGAAAGAATCTACCTAAGAAGGTCATAGAAAACTCTTCCCACTATATGGGCTCTACATATTCACCCCTATCTACCTATCATTGCTTAAACCACGTATGGGCAACATCTGAAGCTGATAGGCGGCTAACACTGCACTCTCACTAGAAGTCACTCCCATGATATTTGTGACTTTCTGAACTTGATTGAGGAACTCGTGTGGATCTTCTTCATACTTAGAACCTGAGAATAGAGATGGATTTATTCGGGTGAAATCCCAAATCCTGGCAGTAGCAGAATTGGCCACTAGATTAGCCAGAATAGTAGCTGGCTGGTCATTCTAAGCTGTGGCTGAATTGTCTAGAGAAGAAGGGATTAAACTGAGAGTTTTTCTGGACCTCATGCTCACCCGCATGACATAAACACTGAAAGAAGGAAAACTATTCCTAAAACATCTCATAGCCTCTTGCACATAAGTATGGTGCACAACACACACATGCATAAGACTCTACTAGATGCAGCTTTGCAAACTTCTTAGGACGTTGTTGAACCTGGCTTTGATACCAAGTTTGTAACGCCCTGAATCTGGTACCTAGAATGCTACACGGTGTGCATAATCCTGAAGGACTACAAGCTAACCCATTACTGATATCTGTAACTGAGCATTGAATAATAATAATATCATAAATGTGAAAACATAAACTGAAATGCCATAAGGTTCATTACTGATATATAACTAAAAATATGGAATAACAATACCAAAACAAATGAAATAAATGTCTGAATGTATTGTATTCTGAAAGCCTTTAAAACTGAACTGTCTGAATAAGAGTTGATGGGACAATCCCCCGACTAACTCTGTCTACTAAAATAAACTAAGTATTAAAAAGAAAATAATTAAATAATAACATCCTCGAATGATAAGGACTCACTGTTGACTCTGACTGTTGAAACTAGAATGTTATTGATACTCTGGAGCTCGTTCTTCAAACCTATGGTACAAAACACCATAGCGCAAATACATCAGTACGATTGAATGTACTGGTATACAAGTGAGGTAGGTTGAGTCCAATGGTTCATATGCATGAATAATACTAACTGACAGCATAACATGAACATGAGAATGCATGCATGAATACATAATTGTAACTGAGATCATGATAACATTGACTCATGAATTTTGATAACATAGATTAACTGATATCTTAGTACTAATAATGGCATACTGAATGACTAAGTCTACTGAGTACTGAGAAACTGATGTCATATTACTAATAAAGGAATGAGTGTTTTTGATAGTTCGGATTATAAAGATCTAGTCTGATTGACTGTATCTGGCAGTCCTGAAATCTGAATACTGGTAATATGAATTTTGTATAATTAATATACTATTAATTGGGTGATTGTGTCTGATAGTACTGATTTTGATGGAACTAGTTGAGCTCCATACTGAGTTGAGCAACTGTATCTGACAATCCTAAAACTCTAGAACTGAACTGAGTTCTATTACTGAGACCGGATCCAAAATTGAGAATGTGGGAGGTAATCATCTAACCGACATACCCCGAAACTGAACTAGCGGGGTCTAACCTATAACCCTATTTGGAAGGGTGTCAGTACAGTGCCACGGGTAAACACAAGCTGTGAGTAAACCCTCTCTGATAGGGAGCTCTTCCGTCAACCCCTCAAAGTAAGAAAACTAGAATGAGGTATATAATCCCTAAACTCGAAGGGTACATCTCAAACTATGTTGGCCACATAGTTGTGGAATGTAAGGATTGCTTCTAAGGATCACACCCTCTACTGGCTAATAGGTGAGTCCCTATCCTTGGGTTAACTCGATGCTAAATCCTACTTCCAACTGAAGAGACACTGAACTGATTTAAACTGAACTAAACTGTTACTGATAGTATTATTTAGTTTATTTGAATAGAGTTCACTAAATTTCCATTGCCTAATGGAATACTACTGAGATGTAATAACTGACTAAGATTACTGAGGTTACTGAGATTACCGAGGGTACTGAGATTACTGAGTTTTCCTTAGTCATGGAACTGACTAAATTCTAATGATCATGGCTTGACTGAGAGTATCATGAAAACTAACACTGGCTCTAGGCACACAGCTAAATTATCAGGTACAAGCACCCCCAATACTCGATAGCATGAAACTGACAAGACTTTACACTTCTTGAACACGTGACCAATACCAATAATTCATAATACAATAAGTTATGGATTTCATGAAGTGCATGGTTATCATAATGTTGTACATATATGGAATTGTATATAGACATGTCATACTTTCATCAACCTAATCTCATGAACATTCTATCAAATACTCATAATGCACACAATACCATGGAAGTCATTCTTAGTCATATGAGTAAAGCATTCATTTATTATTTAAGTCATAATTGAGCTATAATACACAATTTCTATCCTCTTAAGCATTTTGTCAAACACCTTAAATTTACAACTTAGGGCATAGGTGCAATGATCAACTTACACATCATAAACAACTCAATTCATGGACTTCAACTTGCATACTAACGTAGTTTCATAAAAAAACACATAAAGATTACAATTTGGGAATCATACAACAAGATAAACATGGCTACAAACAACCCACAACATAAATATCATATTTATAATTTGAAAGAGGGTTCTTGGACTTCATGGATAAAAGGAATCCATAAATCAACACTTGACATACCTTAGTTCTTGATTTTACAAAGATTGACGGATAGATTCTTGAATTTGAGTATTGAATTTGAATCCTTAATTGAAAATCCTAAATTGTTCTTGAGAGAAACTTGAGAGATACACTATATTTATGTTGAATTTGGGATAAATCTCGTGTTTTAGACTTATATAGGAGTGGGAAATTGACCCTTATGCCCTTAAAAATGTGGACATTTAATAATTAAAACTAGGCATCGACGCTATTATCAACGTGGTGCATCGATGGCATCAACGCGATAGTCGATGCATTATGCCATCATCGTGTTGAGTCTTAGTACTTTGACCCTAGAAACCTACAAAAATATCAACCAACGCGATTGGCAATGCGGCGCACCAAGATCGCATTGGTCCACTATTTTGGGCTTCTAAACGTGGTTCAAAAAACCCAAAACTTGTCTGAAACCACTTATAGACCTCTCTGATCATGAATTAACAAAAATACGGAGAATTAAAAGATGTTAAGGTGGTGAAATGAGATTGCCAACTATCAAAGGCCAATAATAGGCTAAGTCTGGGTACTTAGTTAGAACTTTCTAAGTATGGGACCCCCATAACGAGCATAAATGGACTGAATTGAGTTTAGTATTTTACGGGGTTTTACAATATTGAGTGTTGATGATAAGATGATGCACTACCAGTGGCTAGCAAGCTATATTACTAAATAAAATAAAAATACCTCATGGATCAACAAGGATGCAATCTACAAGTACACTGTAAAGTTTACCACCAAAGTCTAGTGGTCAGTTTTCAGGTATCGAATCATACTTATAGCTATTAATAACACATTAGTGTGGCCAATGACTGCTTAGCAACTATTTTTGTTTTGAGAATATAGTTGAATATCTCATAGACCATAATAGAGGTTATTTGAGATAGGGTGCTCCAATTTAGCACCACATTACCCTTCCCCTATCTTGTTACTCAGTTGATGAAGAGTGTATAGGTCTCAACTATTAGTTCGGTATATCAAGTAACTCAATCGATTAAGGTTGCTGATATGGCACTAATAAAGGATATACAAAACCTAGCTACCCAAGATAAAGGTCTTAAGATTCCAGATGTATTTGGGGGTGCCCTATCTAGTGACATACCAGGATTTGATGTCAGTGCCTCTTCTTTTTTTGCACCACCAGCCTTCATTCTTAGCCGATCATTGGTTCTTATCGGGTATACATTGATTTCGACTTCAAAGTTGGAAGAGGTTATATAGAATTTACTTTTACATGATGCTAGGATTAAAAAGCTAGAGGTTAGGTTTAATCCCTATGTCAATGATAAGATTTGAGATGCATTCAAAATAGTGCGAACCGAATAGACAAATTTGAGAGTCTAATGATGGCTAAAATGGATATAGTACAGGCACCAAACTTAATAGATATTAAGGTAGACCTTACTGAGCTTAAGAAAGTGGTCAGGGTGTTATCTAAGAGGGTTGATTCTACACCTCCTCCATCACTACCTATGCCTTTATTGGAAGATCTTATAATGGATATGACTTATTATTTCCTGATTTTTCCATCCTAGGATATAAAAGAGACAGATATTGAGAAGAAAGGTGGAGACTTGAAGACTTAAAAGAGTAGGATGGATAATGATACAAAAAAATGGTCAAAAAAATATAAGAATAAAAATAAGAAAAAGAAGAAGAATATAAGAAAGGATAAAGAGATCAAGCAGAGCTCAGCTATGGTGATTCCAAATGGGGTGATATACTATCTACCACAGAGCTGGTTGTATGGACTAAAGGGGGTATAGATATTTCCCCCAAATCGAGTACCTTAAGTGCACAACCTCCATCGACACCAACTTATCTGAGAGTTCCATGACCACAACCAAGGCCACTGGACTAGAGAACACTATTAGGGATCCACCTACACCTCATGTGATCATAGTTTGATCGGTGACTAGAGCCACAGATGTATTCCTCTTACCCTAGTTTTTATATTTTAATAATTTAGTGCAATGGGGATATTGCATGTTTTCCAAGTTTTTGTTGGGGGTGTATCACGGTCAAGGGTTTTTGTTTTCGTATTTGTTTTTCTTCGGTTGTGTTATTATAGTTAGAACTGGCATGTTTAGGTGTTTTAATTATTTTTCTATATTGTTTTGTTGTGTTTTATATAACTTAGATTAATGAAGAAAACCTAATATACTTAAAATGAATAAATTATGTGAACCTATTTTAAATGCATTAAAAGGATACTCTTTCAAAACTTCTATATTTTTTTGTGGTATTATTTGTTTGAATGTGATATAACCAGTGTTGGGTTTTATATACAAAATTATGATTGTTAAAGTGATGATATGGTCGACCTTGTAGGAACTGAGTAGGTAATAACTTAGATGAAAGCCTTGATCGAAGAGTGAGTAAGGTTTCAACCTAGTTGGCATATGTGTGTGATCTAGAACTTGTCTGGTTAGTCTCACAAAAGTTGTAGGACAGGAGGTTAGGAAAGGATCATAGGTCATTTTTGACTATAAGCCTTAATATACCATTTCTTTAAAGTAACCAATTCACCTTATCAATTTTCTACAATGAACCTTCTTAGGCACTGGATTCTTCTTGGACATTGTGTACTTTAAATAAGCCAAATTGCCTAAGAAGAAGGCGGCTATTGTGCAGGGGTGCATAGAAATTGGGTATGAAAAATTCTTAGTAAAAGGAAAAGGGATTTGGGTGTAGTAAAAAAAGATAAGAAGAAAAGAAATAAAAAAAGGGATAGTTGTTATGAAAATAAAACCACACCAGGGGTCCACAAAGAGGAGAAAACGTGAAAAGGGGAGAATAATACGATAAAATAGGAATGTGGAGCCAAAAGTAGTGTAGTTCAAAGGAAGAATAAGTCACTATACCCAAATATATCATACCCATCCACAACCCTACAAATGACCTATAGTGATCCTAAACTAATTGTCCAAAAATTAAAGCATAGAAAATAGGGGAAAGCTTTTAGTATCAAATGCACGCGACCTGACTTCATTGTTAGAGTGAGATTTGATTCATTCTAGCTTGTAAAATTGATTGCACATACTGAGTTATAGGGGACTTCTTTGTTGTGAGGGTATAAGAGTTTTAGTCTAGTTATTGCTTGTTTAGGTAGCGTATTAGTGTGCGTATTGGGTTACTATTCATAAAATATTATCATGTCTTTATCACATTGGGTTAAAGTACTTGTACTGCATATATGCTGCATTGGTTAATTTTGTGCTAAACTTGAAGAGGTTTGAAAAGCCTTATGTCGTTTGCATGTGTGAAAATTAGTTTGGTAAAAGTAACTGTTGTGATGATCTTGATGTTGGTTTGAGTTAAGTGTCATAGGGATTCTTGTTTATTTTTCTATCCTGAGGATATACAAATGTTCTAAGTTGAGGATGTTGATGTTTCGTGGATGTATGGCACTTAAGATGCTAAAAAATTATGAATATTTATATGTATGAGGCTTTTTTTCTATTGCTATGATGGATTTTTACATGGTTGCAGGATAAATAAGCTCAAAGAAGGAAACTACTAAAAATTTAACTTAAGGAGCATCAGACGATCAAAACCACGACTATGGAATTAGACCATGATCATACCAAGCCTGTCGTACCAAGAATAAGAGCATGGTTCTAAAAAGTCATTTGTTGGGTGTACGATTGTAGGAAGACTATTCAAAGTCAATCAGTAGAAGTTATGTGAAAAGGATCAGATGGTACCATTTCACAACTGTACATTGAAAGCACAATCATACCATGAGATCGTAGGAAGGAGTTCCAGATTTGCAAGCCTTGGAAGTTAAAGTGCAATATGATCAGACAACAACATTTTACATTTGTAGGTAGAAACAACAGAGTCATACTAGATACTATACAAGTAAGAATCTAAAGATGAAAAGAATCTAAAGATGAAAATCCATGAGTCAAATCACGATCATCAAAGGATGATCATGGGTTCTAACCATGTTCATACCATTCTGTCGTCGAAGTCTACCGACCTTGATTTATTATTGAATATAAGATAGAATTTATTTTGTCTATAAATACTGTTATATGGTTATTTGTACGAGTTTACACTACTTTATATTTTACAACATTATGTTATGAGATTATAAGGCATATTCTTAGAATTCTACAAACATCGTCTCTAAGATTTTAATTCAAGTTGTAATTTAGGTGTTTTATTATTATTGTCAGTTTATAATAATGATTGTATCTATGAATTTTTCTTGTATTCTTGCAATCATGAGTAGCTAAACACCACAACTAGGGTTGTGGCAACCATGATGAATTAATGAGATGGGTTAAGTGCGACACAATTCTAGACTTGTGTTCTTACATGTATTGGTATTTCCTTTTTATGATTGATCTTCTAACGGTTGCAAATGTTAGGAACTTTCCTATATCTATACTTGCTCAAGAGATCGGTAGAGAATAGGAAAAGGAGATAACAACAGAGTTTTAAAGCTATAAACCTTTATCAAATAACTTAAGCCATAATCAGGATAGTTAATATAAGCTCAAGAATAAAGGATAGTAGTGCGACATGTAGAGTCTGACAGGAGAAGAGTGAAATTCATCTAACCAAGGTCAAGAGATATTTAGATGAATCAATCTTAATAGATTTTCCATGCAATGCATTGAAATAGTTTATTAGCATGACAAATACGTGTAGTTATGAAGTCATGGGGAACACAATCTTAGTGCTTACTCATAGTGTGTATAACTCAAACAACAACCAATTGTTACTATTTCTATTTTATTTCACAAAATCCCTATTTTTACTTATTTGTCAGTTGCCTAGAAAAACTGTTGATTGAATTTCATCCTATTCTTTGTGGAATCGACCCCAATTATGTTGGATTTTATATTTAACTCAACAATTCTTTTATACTTTTTGGAGGTATAATTTGGGTGACATCATCCTACATGGTAGTTTCAAGCTCGGTGGATGTATACAGAAAGTCATGCATGGCTTTTACCATAAATCGTCATCACGATATTGCATTAGATTAACATCTTTGGTATGGTTTGATAATGTGTTAGTGTTTACTCTTGTACTGTATTTTCATGTTCAAAACTTTTTTGTGATATTGCATTTGATTATTCATTTCACTTCATTACATTAGCTTATATAATCATATAATGATTTAGAGGTTGGAACTGTAACACCCCATATTTTTGGGCTAGACTTTGAAGCATCATTCTTATGTGTGTGGACTCTAATTTCATGAATTTCATTTGAATACACATTTCATAATATTTATCCTAGTGTGTGAACTAATCTCTGGGTGAAAAAAATTATTCATAAGAATAACTTAGAACAAAGTTGAGCTAAGATCCTTTGATTCATCCAAAGTTTGGTATTAGATTCTACAAGGGTCTACTTTTAACGTGTATAACTTCTTATATGCGTAGAATTTTTCATCTCAAGACCTACCAAATTGTAGATAATTGAGTTAGCTTTCCAATAGTACAGATTTTGCCTTAATCCGATACCCCAACAAAAATTTATAGCCATTTTCATGAGAGAGGCAGTAGCTACGCGCAATTAGCATGCGACGCATGCTCCATTTCACCCTTGAGGTAGCATATGATGTAGCATGCGGCGCACGCTCTATTCTTGCACTCTAGAGCATGCAATTCATGCTTCATAGCATTCTCCAAAAATTTCCAGATTTCAACCACATTTTTCCAACAGCATTTCAGTCCTTTCCTTTCACCCAACTGATCTAAAACATGAGAATTAGGGTCCCAAAAGCATAAGTTACTATTTTACTATCAAAATTTCTCCCAATCGAAAGCATTTCCTTTCAAGAACAAGACCTAGCTCTTCAACATTCAAGATCAATCCTTAAGAATTCGTCATGAACTTTCTCAAATTCACCAACTAAGGTATGATAGATATTCATCCATGGGCTCTTTCCACCCATGGAGTTCAAGAACCCAAATTTCAAGTTTAAAAGAATGATCTTTGCATGTTATTGTGAACTTTATCCATGAACTTAACTACTTAACTATACAAGTAACTGATTGTGTAGGCTAACTGAGTGGTAATGCTTTTGGGTAATTCTCGGTAAACTACGTATTTTCCTTTAAGCTCAATTAAAACATGAATCATAACATCCATTTATAGAGTCATTAAGGCATATTCATTTTGGTATTTTCATACCAAGACTTGCAAGTCATCAATACCATGCCAAAATCATCATCAAAAAACATTTATTGACTCATAATCTCATTTTCAAAATCATAACATAATCATAGTTGAATTTCCCATAACATTTTCGTAATACCACATATTGAAATAATGCAAAACGTGAAAACATTTATATTTCTTGTTCAACTCAAATCTTTCAAGAGATGTCATTACCATGACTTAAATAATTATACATTTAATATTAAAAATAATACATAAAGATTAATCATATTCAAATAGTAATTTTACTCTCAAAAATCCCAAATAGAGATTTAATAATTCATAAAGAAAAAGGGAAATATATATAAAGCTTTCATCATAACCTCCTCGACCCTAGCTCCAAGTCACAAATAGAATATTAATAAATGATAGTTCAATTCACACTTTATGATAATATTTGAAGTAAGGAGTGTTTAACATACCTTTTTGGCAGAGCGAATTGAGTAAAGCTTTAATTATGTGCCTTGGAGTTGATTTTCCTCTTAGTGGTTTGAGAATGAGTAGAATATGTTTCTAGGGAATGAATTACAAAATTAGCAGTTTGGGATCATTTAGTATATGTGGTGATGGTTTCTAACTATGGAAAATACCTAAAGGCCTTTAAAATAATGGAAGAAAATAAAATCTTGCCAGGCAAACCTAAAGGCCATTAAAATAATGGAAGAAAATGAAAGCCCATCAGGCAGTGGAGCTGCGCAGTGTGACATTTATATCATTGCCCCTAGTAGCATGACATAGAGATCAATGATAGGGAAAACTAGTGAGCTCTCCCGAGTTGTGGCTCGGTGCAGGGGCTACATCCTTGTAATACCCGTGCTTTTTCTTAGCTTGAAAATCATCTCAAGGATGTTAGAACTTGCTTTGAAATAAGAATTCATTCTTATACACATGGTATTTCCATAATTTTCACTTTCTATCACGTGTGAAATTGAATAAGTTTTTCATCTATATATAATTCGCCCAAATCCAACACATGGGCGAAGAGTTAGAGCCTTTTTAGTTAGACAATGTTTGACCTGAGCCTTCAATGCATCGCGGAGATAGCTCGAATAGAAATTATAAATTTCCAGTGTTTCTCCATGATACTGGAGCATCGTACCAAACTTCCAGGTCGTATACAAGGTGTCAACGCGATAGATCTGTGTTGCACCACCATGCAGTTTCCCAATTATCAATTTCCAGTGACACGGCGCGATAACGCCGCATCGAACCAAGGGTCAAATTCAGGAAATTTTACTAAAAATTAAATTACGCGTTCAGGGTTAAAAGGATCAATTCCCCGCCCCCCTTATATAAGCTTCCAGACATAGGATTTAGCCCTTATTCATCCAAATATTGAAGTTTTTCTCAAATACTCTCAAGAACTCAAGCTAAGGTTTTCATAGAAGGTCCAATTTC
This sequence comes from Capsicum annuum, assembly GCF_002878395.1. Taxonomy (NCBI): domain Eukaryota; kingdom Viridiplantae; phylum Streptophyta; class Magnoliopsida; order Solanales; family Solanaceae; genus Capsicum; species Capsicum annuum. Next base: position 65,961,062 of record NC_061115.1, read on the forward strand.
AAGAACGTTTCACCATCAATCTTCACAAAATTACAAACTAAGGTATGCATAGTGTTCGTTCATGGGCTCTTTTCATCCATGAAGTCCAAGAATCCCTTTTCAACTACAAGTTATGGATTTTCTTCATGTTTTCATGCTTTGTATGATCTCTTTCATGTCGATAAATAAGGAATTGATTTCTATTCTATAATTTGATGATAGATTCCATATGGGTTGATTAGTATAGATAAAGATTTATAAAATCTCATGACTAAAGCCTTGTATGATGAAATTGGAATTAAACCATGATGTTGAATTGTTATACCATGATGTTTACATGTACTATGCCTGCCATATGTTTGATTAAATGTCTAGATGAAGAAAATTTGCCTAACTTGCATGATATCATGAAAATCCCTATAAATGTACAAGCTTATGCCTATTAGATGTTTGATGAAATGCTTCAATAAACATATTGTGGTGATTATCATATACTCAAGAATATTAAGTCATGTCAGTTTCCTTCCATCGAGTCCTGAGGGTGATTGTACCCAAAATATTAGTTGTGTACCTAGATCCATGTCATGTTTTCACGGTACTCTCAGTCAAGCTATAAAATCTTAGACTTCAGATACACTTATAACTTAGGAAAAATCTCTATGATCTCATGACTCAGTCAGTTGTCAGATATTAGTAGTATTCTATTAGCTATGAAAATTTAGTAACTCAGTCTATGCTCAATTCAGTTCAGTAAATCATGTTCAGTGTCTATTCATATGGGAGTAGTAATTAGCACCGAGTGAACCCAAGGATAGGAACTCACCTATTATATGAGGGTGTGATTCTTAGAAGTAATCCTTGTGTTCCAGAACTATGTAGCCAGCATAGGTTGAGACATCGGATCCTGCTATATGAGGGTAGATGAGGTGGCTTAACTTGTTATGTGAGGGTTCCCACTATTCTCACTAGAGTTACCTGTTATATGAGGGTTACTTACATGTTATCCTTACCAGTGGCACAGTATTGACACCCTTCCAATCAGGGCATAGATTGGACACCATCTCAGCTATTATAGTACCTTTGGGGCATGTCGATTAGATACTACTTCCCACAGTTTTATGTTACAGAATCAGGACTATCAGATACAGTCAATCAGTTTCAATAATGGAACTCAGATAGTTCTTTAGATTTTAGGACTGTCAGCTATAGTTAACTCAGATACATTACGGAACTCAGATAGTTACATCAGATTCAGGACTGCCAGATACAGCCACCCATGTTATCAGTATTATTCAGATATAGTCCTTCATATTATCAGTCATATCAGTTACTAGTAAGTCACGTTATCAGTATACAGACTCAAAAATTACGAAATCACTTTGTCAATTACAGTTATGTATTTATACATGTATTCTCACATTCATGTTAGATAGCCGTTTAGCATTATTCATGCATGTGAACCATTGCATATACCCTACCTCACATGTATACTCAGTACATATGTACTGATGTATTCGCGCTATGGTGCTTTTTTTATGTTACACTAAAGTTTCAGAGACATGAGTTCCAGATCAGCAGCAGATTCCAGTTTCAACAGTCAGAGTAGAAGTACGTCCTCATCCTTCGAGGACAATGATTTTCTATTATCTTATTGATTAGCTTATTAGTTGGAGTTAGTTGGGGACATGTCCTATCAACTTCTTATTCAAATTCTTCAGACAGTAGAGGCTTTCAGACTAGATACAGACTATCATATTCAGACTTCAGTATTTTCAATTTTGTCTTGGGTATTCTATTACCCCAGACAGATGTTATATCATTCAGTTATATTCATGATCGAACCTTATGGCCTTTCAGTGCATGTTTCTACATTATTAAGTTATCTTATGCAGTATACAGGTACATATATTAGTCATGGGTTAGCTTGTGGTCCCTCGGGATCATGAGCACCGTGTAGCATTCTAGTTTAGCAAATCAGGTTGTTACAATCCTGATCTTCCCCAGCATGATGCATGGCCTTTTTATACTTTAAAACTTCCCTTGACATACCAACAATCATCCCACATGGCTTCTACTAAATATTAGGGTCAAATAGGCTTATTTTTATGCTTCAAAAAAGCATGAAAACATACAGGCCATTACAAATATAATAGTTGATACAATTCGGATTAGCTCTAAACATTTAACTGGAAGTGAAGATTGGGAGCTTAAAAGGATACAATAATTTTTTGTGAAGCGAGTGCTACTTGAAGAAGTTTTTATACTACTAAGAAGGTGTCTTTTGATGATGTTTGTACTCAAATTGGGTCAAGGATCATTAGAGGAGCCAAGTGAATACAAAATGGAGCTAGAAAGCCCCTAAGAAGGGACTTGCACTCAAGGATCTTTGGATCTACCTTTGACCTACTCTATAATTTCTAGAACATATCAAAACATCCCCTGGTGTACCTGGGATGCACCCTATCTCATTCAAATCTACTCAAGTGGATTGTGTTGGCCATTCATGAAATTGTGTCAATTTTGGTCCCCCCCTAAATATGTAATAATTAGCCCTAGCCTCTAAATACTTGGGAGTTAGGTTATTTTCTTAGTTTTGATTGGTAATTGAGATTTCTTCTCCTTTGATTGAGAGAATTAGTAAACATATGTTAAATCTTGGTTTAGAAATATTGTTTTGGAGGGTGATCATCTCTCTCTTGGTCACTATAATAAATAGTTGTTGGATTAACATTGTAGTTGAGGGTGTTAGAGTTTACTATATACTTTTTTCATAATTTGTTCTTCTTATTGTATGTAATTACTATCTTTATCAATTATCTTTACTTTCTGTATTAACCTTTCATTTTTATAGTTTTATAATTCACGTTTTTAGTCTTAGGTTAAATTTTGAGTTTTTGATTTTAGTGTCTTCTTGTGTTTCTAGTGTTAGATTCTTGTTCTCTAACACTATTGGAGTCTTCAAATAACATTTAAGCTAAATTAGAGCCATATTGAACATTCTACCATTGTTGAGAGCTTGAGTTGAAGAAACTTAGCTCCTTTTCAACACACTCAAAGGCATTTCACCAATGCAGTTCAACATTCCAATACCCGTTTTGCTCGGGTTTGATTCATCTAGTTTCACTTATTTACTTCTAAATTTATCCATTGATTTTTAAACTACTCAATAACTAGTAATTCACCTACTAAATTGGTTGATTAGTTCTTGAGTCTGAATTTTTTCAAGCTTTCCACTTTTTCATATCATTGTTAGTTCTTGATCCAAGTCCTTACCTATTTAATTGAGCCTTTCAAACAAGAATCCAATCTGATCAAGAGTAGAACTTGATACCTCGACTACCACACAGAGTATAAACCATCTTCTAACATTTATAATCAAACTGTGAAATAAACAAAGGTATGAAGAGTTAATTTCACTAACGCTAATATGTTTGTATTTTTGTGAGTGTCTTTCTTCATAGGTACAATGGATACGGAAGGTGAAACTTCACAAATAATGGGAAACCACTCAACAAGTGTTACTTTAGTAGTCATTAAAACTCATAATCGTAAAACTAAGTCCATAGATGCCAAATAAAATCACTTAATCTTAAGGTGGATTCACTTGAATGGAATGTGTCCATCATAGGTGGAAGAGTGGATAACGTGGAAGGTTGACTAAACTTATCCCTATCCACACATCAACACTACCATGCCTCGACTAGTGGGAATGCTCCAAATCCTTCCATTTATATTTCCCCAGAACCCTTCCACCAAATAATCAATCCTCCAATACAAACACGTGATCCCTTTCCTCAATCCACTGCATACCCACAAAACTGAAATCCCATTCGACCACTCTAACCTTAATTCAACCAATCCTACTAAGACGAATCTTGAAACCAAATATCCCAACCTTCACTAAACCAAGTTCCGCCATTCGAAGTGCTCTTTAATAAAAAAAACTCATCTAAATAGAAGATAAAGAAAGGGAGAAACAACAAGAGGTGTTTGGAGCATACGATGAAGACAACAGCTTGGTAGGTGAAATGAGAGATAGACTAATAGATCAAAGAGGTTATCTAGGTTGAGGAGAAAGATTTGGTGTGGTGCCTAATGGTATAGAAAACTTGGAAACACCATAAGGTCATGATCAATGGAACCAACATGGAGGTAATGATAGAGAAAACTTAGGAAATTGACCCCAAGGTTATGATCAGGAAACCAAAATGGTAATAGGGATTGATATGTGTGTATCAATTCAATAAAGGTTAATATTTCAAAATTTAAAATTGAGAGTGATCTCAATAATTATCTCACATAGGATTCTTTATGTGAAAGGATCTTTTAAGTAAATGATATCCTTGATGAGAAGAAGAGTTGCTACACCATAGCCGACTTTGAAAGTATGACAATATGTGGTGGGCTTATACCAAGAGGTTTGGAAATACATTGAAAAATAGATAGCCATCCCCATGGGCTGTATTAAATAGACTCATGAGACAAATACATATGTCAGAGATGTATATACATGAGTTACTTGCCAAGTTATACAACTTGAGGAAAGGAAGCAAGAGTGTTTGGCCTATTATGATGAATTCTAATAACTGATCTTAAAGCTCAAGTATCATGAGAACATGAACCATGATGCAATATGATTTAAGGTTGGACTAAAAAAAGAAATATCCTTATGTATAACCATCAACAAATTTGAAACCGTAGACGAAATCTTTCAAGCGGCATTGGTAATTTATAGGGATATCAAAGAGAGGGAAACCTACAACTAAGTGGGGTACTCATATACCAACTCTTGGAGCAAGAATAAAGAGGTAGCTCAGTCATCATCGGGATAGAAAAAGAACAAGGACTACAAGTTCAATGACAAAAAACCTGTAGAGAACATCTCTCCAAAGTACCGACCAAGGAATTAAGGTAACAAATATCCTACTCCCAATCCTAAAGGTTTTTAATGTTATAAATGTCAAGGATGGGACATTAAGAAAGTGAATGTCATAATCAGAGAAATGTGATTCTTAGGGAAGGGGATTTGTATTATCTTAGAGAAGAGGTTGGATTGGAAAATGAGACTAATAAAATGACCCACTATAGAGAAGGGTCCAAACAATATGAGTAAGCAGAGGAAGATAATAAAGATGCTTGGTGTAAATATGGATATTTTAAGGTTCTAAGCTTTGTTATAAGGCGTGTAATTATTAGTAAGGCAATAGTTGATCCTAGTCAAAGGGAAAATCTATTCCATACTTAATGCCTTATCAATGACATGTGTGTTTTTTAATCATTGATAGTGTCAGTTATGATAATATGGATAGTAATAACATGGTTGAATTCTTAAAGTTGCCCACTACCAAACATGACACACTATGCAAGCTTCAATGTTTAAATGATTATGTAAAGTTGAAGGTGACTAGGCAAGTGGTGAGTCGGTTCACAGTAGGGAATTACCTCGATGAGATACATAATGATGTGATACCTATACAAGCTGGTAATCTCTTTATTGGGAGGCCATGTCAATATAAAAGTTTAACCAAGCATGATAGGAGTACTAATAGTTATTCTTTTGAGTTGAATGGCCAAAAATTCACTCTACATCCTCTTTCACCCACTCAAGTGATTGAAGCTCATCAATGGTTCAGAGAATTGAAAGAGAAGAGTAAAAATCAAGGTAGGGAATATAACCTAACCAAGGATAATGATAAAGAATACGTAGATAGGAGGTTGATAGGGAAAATTCCCTTGGTGATGTTGGCTAGGAACAAGGATCTTATCAAAGAATATGATAAGGAGGCACCTATGCTGCTCCTAGACTATTATTTTCATACTAACTATTGTACTTATCCTATTTCCCATTATATTTATCTTGTTTAGAAGGAATTTGATGATTTATTCCCAAAGGATACCCCAAGTACTACCCCCACTTTGAGGAATTGAACATCAAATTGATTTTGTGTTGGGTTCTCAATTGTCCAATAAACCAACCTATCAAAGTAATACAATGGACACAAAGGAGCTCCAGAGGAAAGTTGAGGAATTCCTCAACAAAGAATATATTAAAAAGAGCATGAGTTTATGTGTGGTCCTGGTGTTTCTAGTTCCAAAGAAAGATGGGACATGGCGCATTTGTGTTGATTGTTGAACCATCAATAAAATAATGCTAAAGTATCACCACCCAACTCCCTATTTGGATGAAATGCTTGATGAGTTAAATGGTTCTTATGTGTTTACGAAAAAAGATCTTAGGAGTGGGCACTTCCAAATTTAGATGCAACTGGGTGATGAGTGGAAGGCTACATTCAAGACTAAGCTTGGTCGATATGAATCGCTGGTATGCCTTTGGTATTACCAATTCTCTTAGTACTTTAAGGCAGTTGATGAACTATGTGATGAAACATTTTACTATGGTATATTTCATGATGTCCTTGTAAATAATAAATCTCTTGAAGAGCATATTTTAAATTTTAAAAGTGTATTTGAAGTTCTTAGAAGAGAAAAATTGTATTCTAATCTTTAAATGTTCTATTTTTTTATGTGATGAAGTATTATTCTTGGGATTGTTTGTAAGATCAAGAGGAGTCAAAGGGATGAATCTAAGATGGAATCTGTCAAGACTTGTCCAACTCTGAAATCCATTGGTGAAGTAAGAAGATTCCATGGTTTGGCAACTTTTTATTGGTGGTTTATTGAGGGATTTAGTACCATTGCCACTTCCTTAACCTAGGTGATTGTAATACCCCGTATTTTCATGCTAGAATTCTAACCGTTATTCTTGCATGTCTAAGATCTAATCCAAGAGATTCTCACATGTATACAAGTTTCATGATCATTATCCTTGTCTATGGAGTAGTTTAGAGGTGGAAAATATTTATAGCAATGACCTAGAACAAGGTTGAACTAAGATCAATTGATTCATCTAAAGTTTGACATTCGATTCTATAAGGGTAAACATCAAACGTGAATATCACTTAATATACATGAAATTTTTCATTGCAAGACCTATCAAATTGTAGATAATTGAATTACCTTTCCAACGATATCAATTTCGCAAAAATTCAATACCCGAGCGAAGAGTTATGCCCATTTTTGTGAGAGACAGTAAGGGTGTACGATGGGCAATGCGCCACCCAATCAAATGTGTGCGATTGGGAGTGCGAGGCATACTTAAATGTCTACCATAAGGTGTGCGACACACACCTTAAGGTCTGCCATGGGTTATGCGCCGCATACCTCACTTCCAAGTGCCAAAAACACCTACATATATGTCTATAACACGGGATTAAACTCCCACAACATCAAAATAAGTTTACTTTCTCTCAAAATCACCAAGAACAACCTTTAAGGTTTCAGCATAAAAACGCTAATAGCTAGACATTCAACCGTGAGAATTCTATAATTTTTACATATTCGGAATCCCCGTTACGAAGGCTACGAGTGACACCCAAAAGTTTATAAATAGCATTACATCATTCAGAAAGTCATTCAAAGCTTCAAGTTAAAGTATATGGGGTTTTTCAACAAGAACACCCTTTCGTTCTTGTGCCCAAAAATACTTTCTTTTACGAAGTTATGAATTTTTTATGTTTTACTTTGATTTTGAAGCATGAATTTATATCCTATATTGATTATCATTAGATTATGATATTTTTGATATTTTAGAAGTGAAATTATATGAGAATGGTGATATTTTGTGCCTTATGGCTAAATTTCCAGATTTTGAAGGAATTTATATATGTTTATGGTGTAAAGCTTGAACCTTGATAAATTTTCATATGATGTTGAGACATGAGTTTTGAACTCTAATTGAGATTGTCATTTCTTTTAGAAATCATGTGTTATAAACACTTGGTGTTTGAATGAATTGAGATGATAATGAAGGTTTGACCTTTTGAACGTAAAAAGGGGTTGATCTGAACCTGAGATGAGAAAAGAAATCCATTTTTATTGATTATTATAAAAAGGGTAGCATGATGGCTCCCGTTGTGAATTGTTGAATTGTTTATTTATGGATTTTCTTTTGAAAAGATCTGAGCTAAGTCGGGGAGTAGTCTTTAGCACCGAGCGGAAGGTCTAGCAGGATTGGTACTTCCCTAAAACTATGTGCCCCCATAGGTTATGATCCTGAGCCTGATTAATATAGTGATCACTAGTGTTTGTCTTGATGATTTAAGGTCCTACTCTGATGGCAAGGATAGCATAGCTTTCCCCAATGTGTGTTAGACGTTGGACTCCATGTAGCTCACATGGTTTATGTCGGTTGTAAGAGACTCCCAATGTGTGTATGTGTATTCTCCTATCTAATATGAAAGTCTTATTATTCTATCTGAGATGAAAACATATTTGTTTGAAAGACTGAGTTTGAGAAAGTCATTGTTTTCGAAAGATTTAATGAACATATATTCCAAAGAGAATTTTTATTAGATTTGATTGCTTTGATGATTTGGAATCGAGATGGAAGTGAATTGATATTTATTATGATGAATCACATGTTTCACCCGATATATGTTACTCTCTTATGATTATGATGATTTTAATTCAAGCTAAGTGAGTCATTTATGTCAGTATGCATAATTTTATAAACTGTGATGATATTAAGATATTATTTTATATATGTATTGCACCCCCATATGCTCGGTATGTTTCTATGGTACTAACCCACATATTTGTATGTGGGCTACATTTTCTCAAAATATAGGTACAAGGTATAGTGTACATCTTCAGATCCAGTCAGTTCGCAGCATCCAGTTAGCAGGTGATGAGTCCTTTTGATTCAAGGGCTTGAGTTAGTTATACAGTTCGAAAAGTGTTGTATTTTCTTTATTTAGTCGTATTGAGTTGGGATAGTCGGGAGTCATGACCCAGCTACCTATAGTCAGTACTAGTAGAGGTTTCATAGACAGTTAGTAGAAGTTGATGTATTCCATTTTAGTTTTGGTTGTAAAAGAATAGTTGTAATCTTGTAAATTTAGTTTTGTATCTATCATATTCAAAAAAAGTTATTTTCTGCAGATTTGTATAGATTTATACTTTTTATTCAGTTGCTTATAAGTTATGCCAATAGAAGTGTTAGCTTGGGGTCACTTGTGATCCAAAGCACTATGTGATATCTCGAGACCCAATTTTGGGCGTTACAAACTTGGTATCAGAGCAAAGAGTTCAAGTGTCCTAGGGTGTCTATGAAGCCATGTCGCGAAGAGTCTTGCGGAACAGTACGGAGATATCTGTACTTTTCTTCGAGAGGTTATAGGGCATTTAGGAAATGTCTCCATTCTTTCAATTCTTAAATCATGCTATGGAAAAGATCTCCAAGAAACTTATACAGATTCTCATCTTACTTTAGTAAGGCCATCTCTGCTTTATTTCCAAGGTATTAGCAATAGTTGAGCTTAATTCTCCATAGATAGTTATGGAATTGTAAGAGAGCTACAAAAGTATCTTTTCAGTACTTTTGAGTTTCAAAAACTAAAGTGCTCTATCAGGCCTATAGAAATCATGCACTAAGCTGGAGTTGGATATGCTTTCAAATTTCTCCTCAGAATCCATAATGTTAATCTATACTTCTCTATCTATGTAGTGTTCTTGAGGTGACATGTTCGGCAAGTTCCAATTTTCTCCCCAGATAATGCTCTTATATTTGTTGGCAAAAGTTTTAGAAGTTTCATAAAGTGGCTTGAGAGGAGCCTTCTGGAGTGTTATAAGTCCTTCAAATTTAAGTTATGCCCTCGTTCTTATGAGTTATTTAATTAAGATAGAGTACGGTGTATTCTTAGATCGTTGAATGTTGTGTGTCAAGTTTTTATCTCTTGTATTATGGAATCTTGCTATCATTATGTTTGTGAAAAATCAAAGTCTAGTAAAGCCATGTGAGGCTTATTTCGATTCACTAGCATAGTTTCTTTGTTATTCATATGATTTTCTTAATCAAAACACAAAACCAAAGTCTAGTAAAGTTGTTTGAGGCCTATTTGTATTCACTAGAAACTTATTGTTCTGGTGTTAGTTGAAAGTGTGGGTTTTTGTGTAGTGACAGAAGTAGTAACGTTTAGTTAAAAGTCTTGTGTTAGTTGAACTTGTGGGTTTAGAAGTGTAGTGGCAAGAATAGTGGTAAGGGCAATTTGTTGAATATGTATAGCTAAATTTTTGCTTATGATTGAATTAGTAATGAAGTGATATACCCTTGTTTGTTAGTCTAGTAAAGTTAGAGAAGAAGATAATTAGTTAAGGTGATTTGTTGTTTGCTTGAAGTATGAAAAGAGTTATTGATGGTATTTGTTGTGCTAGGAAAGTATAGGTTTTGATGGCAGTACTTGGTGGTTGAGTATTGTTAATTTAGGCTTTCCTGAGATTACAAGAGGAAGTTTAGTTGAAATTTATAGAGCTATGAAAGTAATTTAAGTGTGAAGATAGGTAAATAGTAATGATGTGAAGAAAGAGAATGTGTTAACAGATTATGAATAAGATAGTCCATATGATTATGATCGATTGTCATTGTGTACTAGTTTTTCTTAATGCTATGTTCTATAGTTTTGAAGTAAAAATTGTGAGAGATTGGGCTGTAAATCATGTTTAGCTCCATCCATTAAGTTTGAACAGTTGATGGTTTGGTTGTTGATGTTAGTTATATGGAGGTGATCTAGTAGGCCTGAACAGTGTATGCAAGAGTATAAGATCATGTGTTCGTAATTAAGTATGGTGTAAAGGTGTGCCCAAGGTTCTATAGGGCTGCATTTTTTTGGAGGAACATTTCATATTGTATGGTTAGTAGTAACGTTGAGTTGCTAGGTGGAGAAAGGCTAGTTAGATAATTTATGTTGTTCTTGATAGCTAAGTTAAGGAGTTATAACTGAAGATGTTGAGTCTTTTTAGTATGATGTTATTCTCATAGTTTGGGAAAAATATAAGTATAGAAGTGTGATCTTGATAGGCTATGATTATGTTATTAGAGATGTAGATATGGTTGCAAATGAGAGTGTAAGTCTTTGATGATGATTATTGAAGCTAGGAATTAAGGATGGCATATGGATGGGTTTTTCAAGAATGAAGTCGGTAAGTTCAAAATTAGTTTATTCTTGTGAGTTTAGCATTTATATGTAGATAATAAAATGATGACATTATGGCTTAATCTCGAGGATATGGAGTACACCATTATACTTAGAATACCAGCTTTGACCTAAGAAGGAGATGGTTAGTGAAGAATCAAATCGAGTTTTGAGAATTAGATTGTGATACATGTCAATAATGAGTTATGATGAGATAGTGATCCCTTCTTACTATAGAGTATTCCTCGGATTTCAGTTATTACAATACCAAATCCATCACTTTCTTGACAAACCCATGCCACAGGCCTATGCTTATACCTATCATGTGTGCTCAAGCCCATTCTCAGCTTCTAGCAAGCACGTAACAGCTTCACTCTGTGATTCGAGTTATCTCTTATGAATCTATGAACTCTAGTCTTATGTTGAATAGCTCATGATAAGTATAAACTCATGTTTCAGAGTATGACCAGTTTTAAACTCATGATACTAGTGAAGTTCGCATTATATCATGCATGTCCTCAGCTTAGATTTCTTTAATGAATCCATGCCTTTGATATTTTACTCCTCAGGACAAAGATAAGTGTTAATGTTATGTATTGTAGTTTATATGCTTCTGGTTCATATCGTTAGCCTTTGGTGACCTCTTTCTATGTTAAGATAGTGGTGATGATAGTAGATAAACAATGGTTTATATGTGAGAGAGCTGATGACCCTCATTAAGAAAGATTATTTATGCTTTTCTATCTAAGGCTAAATTTTGAAGTAAGATTGAGTCCAAGTCTTTGATACATATCATGGTTAGTTATAAATTGTGTGTATGTTTTTAAGAATAGTGCAAGAAAATTGTTGTTGATAAAGGTTTAAAGAATATGCGAAGTATGCCTTTAGGGGTATTTGCCTTAAAGTTATATGTGATTTTTAATGATAGTTTTGAATGTCATGTTGGGTGTAAGATGATGAATGCAATATGCACTAGTGAATCCATATCAAGAGTTTTAAATTAGTCATTGAAGTGGTAAGGCATGTTATGCTTAGGGTGTGAGCTCTAACAAGCTATAGAATATTGAGCCTTGTGGATTAGACTAGTATTGTGGTTTGGCATGTTGTATCTTATGATTTAGTGTTAGGCTTGATTATGGTGAGAGAACTTAGTTTAGTTTAGACCTTAGTAGAAAGATTTCGCAGTGCCAATATGAGAATTATAAGTTGAATCAAATGAGTATGGTATTTAAGGGGAAGAGTATAGTTGAGAGAACATTTGCGAAGTGATGCTAAGCTTGAAAGTAAGAAGTTGTGTTGCCTACGGCCTAGCAATCGTTTCCTAGTTTATGAGTTATATAATTATATTCCATGCTATAGAGTTATATCAATGTTGTAATTCCTTAGTCAAATGTCTTGTTCAGAGCATGCCCAAAATTCTTTGCTCCCTTATGTCAATAGAATTTCATAGAAAAGTGCTAAAGAAACACTCCATTTAAGTATGGATAGTCAGTATGATCCAGTCCATATAACCTGTAATCTAGTTTAGCAAGCAAGGAGATAAGCTCCTATAGATTCTTAATTTTCCAACTAGTCTTACTATCCGCAGTCTTATACGCATGTACATTCCAAGAGGCAATGTGTTTGTGTCCAATTAAATTATGAATTTAGCTCATTTCATGCATCAGTTTCAGTTTCAGATATTAAGTCATGATTTAGTTCATAAGTATCCTAGGTAGTATCACAGTCTCTTCCTAGTATTTTCATCAAATTATTATCATTCAGGGACAAACGATCCCAAGAGGGGGATGTTTTAATACCCCGAGTTTTCATGTCTTAAACCTCTCATCCTTTCTCATAAGATCAGATCCAGTGCAAAGTAATGGTTACTCATAAGTTGACACTATCATTTCTATTTTAGCCAAATAGTTATTTTTCATGAGGATTCATGCATTTGCAGACCAATTCAGTAGCTCATTATTCTTGAGATCCAGTGATTCAGTTCTATCAGTTACACATGATAGCTTGAAGACTAATATTCCTCTATGTTTCAGGTTAATTGTCCACATTCGAGGATGAATGTTCCCAAGGGGGAGATAATGTAATACCCCATATTTTTGTGCTAGAATTCTAATCGTCGTTCCTGCGTGTCTATGCTCTAATCCAAGTGATTCTCACATGAATACAAGTTTCATGATCATTATCCTAGTCTATGGAGTAGTTTGAGGTGGAAAATTCTTATAGCGATGACCTAGAATAAGGTTGAGCTAAGACCAATTGATTCATCCAAAGTTTGACATTCGATTCTACAATGGTCAACTTCAAACGTAAATATCTATTAATATACATGCAATTTTTCATTGCAAGACCTATCAAATTGTATATAATTGAATTACCTTTCCAACGATACCAATTTTGCAAAAAATCGCTACCCGAGCGAAGAGTTTTGTCCATTTTTGTGAGAGGCAGTAAGGGTGTGCGATGGGCAATGTGCCGCCCAATCAAATGTATTCGATTGGGAGTGCGAGGTACACTTAAATGTCTTCCATAAGGTGTGTGACATACACCTTAAGGTCTGCCATGGGTTGTTCGCCGCATACCTCACTTCCAAGTGCCAAAAACACCCCTATATATGTCTATAACATGGGATTAAACTCCCACAATATCAAAATAAGTTTACTTTCTCTCAAAATCACCAAAAACAATCTTTAGGGATTCAACATAAAAACCCCAATAGCTAGAGATTCAACCATGAGAATTCTATAATTTTTACATATTCGGAATCCCTGTTACGAAGGCTATGAGTGACACCCAAAAGTTCGTGAATAGCATTACGTCATTCAAAAAGTCATTCAAAGCTTCAAGTTTAAGGTATGTGGGGTTTTTCAACAAGAACACTATTTCTTTCTTGTGCCCAAAAATGCTTATTTTATGAAGTTATGGATTTTATATGTTTTACTATGATTTTGAAGCATGAATTTATATTCTATATTGATTATCATTAGATTATGATTTTTTGATATTTTAGAAGTAAAATTATATGAGAATGATGATATTTTGTGCTTTATGGCTAAATTTCCAGATTTTGAAGGAATTTATATATGTTTATGATGTCAAGCTTGAACCATGATAAATTTTTGAATAATGTGAAGACATGAGTTTGGAACTCTAATTGAGATTGTCATTTTTTTTTAGAAATTATGTGTTATAAACACTTTGTGTTTGAATGAATTGAGATGATAATGAAGCTTTGACCTTTTGGACGTAAAAAGGGGTTGATTTGAACCTGAAATGAGAAAAGAAATCCATTTTTATTGATTATTATAAAAAGGGTAGCATGATGGCTCCCGTTGTAAATTGTTGAATTGTTTATTTATGGATTTTCTTTTGAAAAGATCTGAGCGAAGTCCGGGAGTAGTCTTTAGCACCGAGCGGAAGGTATAGCAGGATTGGCACTTCCCTAAAACTATGTGCCCCTATAGGTTATGAGCCTGAGCCTGATTAATATAGTGATCACTAGTGTTTGGCTTGATGATTTAAGGTCCTACTCTGATGGCAAGGATAGGACAGCTTTCCCCAACGTGTGTTAGACGTTGGACTCCATGTAGCTCACATGGTTTATGTCGGTTGTAAGAGACTCCCAATGTGTGTGTGTGTGTGTATTCTCCTATCTAATATGAAAAGTCTTATCCTTCTATCTGAGATGAAAATATATTTGTTTGAAAGACTGAGTTTGAGAAAGTTATTGTTTTTGAAAGATTTAATGAACATATATTCCAAAGAGAATTGTTATGAGATTTGATTGCTTTGATGATTTGGAATCGAGATGGAAGTGAATTGAGATTTATTATGATGACTCACATGTTTCACCCAATATATTTTACTCTCTTATGATTATGATGATTTTAATTCGAGCTAAGTGAGTCATTTATATCAACATGCATAATTTTATAAACTGTGATGATACTAAGATATTATTTTATATATGCATTGTACCCCCATATTCTCGGTACGTTTCCATGGTACTGACCCACATATTCGTATGTGGGCTACATTTTCTCTGAATATAGGTACAAGGTATAGTGTACATCTTCATATCCAGTCAGTTAGCGGCATCCGGTCAGCAGGTGATGAGTCCTTTTGATTCAAGGGCTTGAGTTAGTTATACAGTTTGAGAAGTGTTGTATTTTATTTATTTAGTCGTATTGAGTTGGGACATGACCCTGCTACCTATAGTCAGTACTAGTAGAGGCTTCATATAAAGTCAGTAGAAGTTGATGTATTCCGTTTTAGTTTTGGTTGTAAAAGCAGAGATGTATTCCTGTAAATTTAGCTTTGTATCTACCATGTTTAGAAAAGAGTTATTTTCCACAGATTTGTATAGATTTATTCTTTTTGTTCAGTTGCTTATGATTTATACCAGTAGAAGGGTTAGTTTGGGGTCACTTGTGATCCTTAGCACTGTGTGATGTCTCGGGACCCGATTTTGGGATGTTACAATGATCCATAAGGAAAAAGATTTTAAATAAGAGGATGAGTAAGCTAATTCATATGAAGCTTTGAAGGCCATGCTTAACTCTGCCCCCTTATTGTGATTACCCATTTTTAATAAGATATTTGAAATTGAATGTAATGTAACTTTGGTAGGAATAGGCATCATCTTAATGCAAGATGATAAACCTACTATCTATTTTACTAAAAAGCTCATGGGAGCAACTCCAAATTATTCCACTTATGATCTAGAGTTATACACATTGGTTAGGACATTGGGTAATTGGCAACATTATTTGTGGTCCTAGAAGACCGTGATTCGAACTGACCATGAATCATTGAAGCATATCCAAACCCAAGACAAGTTAAATAAAAACATGCCAAATAGATTGCTTTCCTAAAGTCTTTCCCTCATGTAATTCAACACAAAAATGAGAAGAAAAATGAGGTAGCCTATGCATTATATGCAAAACATATGCTAATATCTAAATTATCTTCTAAGTTTATGGAATTTAATAGTCTAAAGTCAATGCATCTCAAGGACCCCAAATTTTCTTAAATCTACAAAGATTGTGATGAATGGGATAGGAAAATATGGGAGAGGGACAGTGTTTCTATGCTCTACTCTAAGTTTGATGGTTTTATCTATGCAGGAAAATAATTGTGTGTGCCTTATAGTTCATGGAGATAATTTTTTGTAAGAGGGGCACATGATGGTATTATGATGGGTCACTTTGGAATTGACAAGACCCTATCCTATAGGAACAATTCTATTGGCCCAAAATGCATCAAGATGATGCTAGAATTTCTGGACATTGTACGAATTATAGAAGTGCAAAATCTCACCTTCTCCCATAAGGATTCTATAATCCTCTACCCACTACCCAATGCCCCTGGATTAACATCTTTGTGGATTTTGTTTTGGGATTGCTAATGTCAAGGAGGGGTAGAGATGGTATTTTTGTTGTTGTGGATCAATTTTCTTAGATGGCACATCTCATTTCATGCCATAAAAGTGATGATGCTTCTATTGTGGCTTCTTTTTTAATTGATCATGCTACAGAATTCATGGAATCCCTCATACCATTATTAGTGATGGGGACTCCAAGTTTCTTAGTCACTTTTGGAAGTCATTATGGGGTAGGCTTAGAACCAAATTGCTTTTCTCAACGTCTTGCCAACCACAAATTATTGGTCCAATGGAGGTGATAGTAGGACCTCGGTTTATATGTTATGCATCATAGTTATAGGAAAAATGGCCTCTTTTGAGGACCACCTACCTTTAGTGGAATTTTCTTATAATTGTATTATCTATTCGACTATTGCTATGGCGCCCTTTGAATGTGTTAATGGTTTTAACCCCCCTCCCCCATGCCTTTATATCTCCTCCTATTACCTGTGATATTCTGATAATCTTAGATATAAACAAGAGGGTGGAATCCATGATAAAGATGCATGATAAGGTAAGGATTTTTCTCGAGAAGAAGAATCAAGAGATGGCCAAAAAACTAAATAAGGGAATAAAGCAACTTGTTCTTAAACTAGGTATTTGGTATGGGTGTACGTCTAGAAATATGGGTTTTGAACACAAACAAAAGCCAAATTGATGACTCGAGGTGAAGGTCCAGTTCAAGTGCTTGAAAGGATAAACAACAATGTCTACAAGATTGATCTTTCTCCGAATCAAGTGTACAATGTCTTCTATGTGTATGATCTTCCACTCTTAGACATAATAGAAGATGATCACTCCTTGAGGTCAAAATCTTCTCAAGATCAAAAGGATGATACAATCTGGATTAGCTCTAATCATTTTACTAGAAGCCAAGTCTAAGAGCTTCAAAGGATCCAAGGATTTTTCATAAAGTAGAGGTACTTGAAGAAGTTACCATCAAGATTGTATCATTTGATGATGATTGCACTTATAATGGGTCAATGATCATTGGAGGATCCAAGGGAATGCAAAACGGGGATACAAAGACCCTTGGGAGGGACATACCAAGGTGATTTGAATTTTCCTTGGACCTGCTCTAGCATTTCAAGAGCAGGTAAAAATAGCACCAAGTGCACCTGGGATGTTCCACATCTGCTTCAAATATGCTCAAGCAGAATATGTGGGCCTTTTCATGCAATTAGGTCTCTTTTAGGCTCCTAAATGTGTAATATTAGCCCTATACTATAAATACTTAGGATCTTAGGTTATTTTCTATGTTTTTCTTGATTATTGATGATTGGTATCTTCTCCTTTGAGAGAGAGAATTGGTAAGCTTGTCTCGAATCTTGGTTTAGAAACGTTGGTTTAGAGGGTGATCATCTCCCTCTTGGTTACCGTAAGAATTAAGTGTTTGATTAAGATTGTAGTTAAGAGTATTAGAGTCTAATATACTTTTTTATTCTTAACTACTTATTTTTCTTTTGTCTAATCACTATCTTTATCAATTATCTTTACTTTCTGTAATAATCTTTCATTTTCGTAGTTTGATTTCTATCAAGAGTGGAGAAGAAAGATGGTGAGGATCTACTATATGGAATTTTTAGTTGAGAAGTTTTGGTGTGCATTATGCATTAGTTCATGAAATTTCAGTTGTAGAAAGATGGTAAAATTCTTTGATGGTTGGAGTGCCAATAAGGGGCCAGGTAAATGATATAATAATAGGCTATAATGTTGTGACTGATAGACATGCACTGTAGGTAGCACCCTTTAACTATGGGTTAGGTTAGTCCATGGAAGACTGTGGATTTAGACTCAGCAACTTGTAGTTATTTTTTCATGGGGGTATTCATGGTTATAAAGATGAAGTATGGTAATCACCAACTATATGAACAATGTGGATTCCTTATCTTACGATTTAAAGATCAATTCTTTCTTAAATCTTAGTAAAAAATCATCAAAGAGCCTTAAAATCATGATCTTCTTGAAATATCAATACTCAATATTAGGGCATAAAACCCATGCTTTAAGCTCATGCAAATTCATATCAAAACATCATGCTCAATATATTTCTTGAAATACTTCAACAATATCAATATAATGAAATCGAAATCATAATATCATGCTTACACTCAGTTGGAAAATTGTAATCAATGTCTCAAATTATACTCATGGTGTTCAAATCATAAAAGAGATTTCTTTAAATCAAGACATATATAGACTTTCATACTTCAATCACTTTATAAATCCAAAACTCAAAACAACATACTTTGGGTATGAACCCTAATTGTAATTCATGTAAATTCATCTTTAAAAACTAGTTTTGAGCACAAGGATGAAATAAGTATCCTTTGTTCATAACCCCACATACCTTATTTGATTAATTAGATGTAAAAGCTTGAACTTTAAATCTCTAATGCTGTTCTTGAAGCTTCTTCTTGAAGTTCTTGAATTAGGAAGCTTGGGTTCTTGATTTTTTTGAAGAAAATTTGATGAAGTTCTTGGTGTTCTTGAGGGGTCTAGGATTTTATTGGAGAGAAGGGATGAATAATAATGTATCTAATGCTTTAAGGGAATGAAATTATGTATTGTGGAGGGTTTTGGGTGGGGGGACTTGACCAAAGTGACCCTATACCATTTAGGAACTGAAGCAGCGTTTAAAGTAGCTCTGTATCGTGTTGGGGACAGCAACGCATCGCGCAGCTATCGTATTGGCTTTTTGCCTCTCACAAAAAATGTCATAATATTTTCCTCGGGTATCAGATTAAAGCAAAATTGATATCGTTGTAAATCTAACTCAATTTTATACAATTTGGTGGGTCTTGAGCTGAAAAATTCTATGTATGTAAAATTTTATACATGTTCAAAGTTGACCCTAGTAGAAGCGAATGCAAAGATTTAGCCGAATCAAAGGCTCTGAGCTCAACTTCACTCTAAGTTCTTTCTATGAACATTTTTCACCTTGAGAGCACTTCACACACTAGGATAATGATCATGAAACTTATATTCATATGATAATAATTTGGATTAAAGCTTATATATGTAGGAAAGATGCTTAGAATTCTAGCGTGAAAATACAAGGTGTTACAGCAGTTAGACAGACTAGTTCCTATTATTTTCTATCTTCCGATCTAACCTTACTATCCAAAGTTTTATGAATATAGCTATTCCATGAGGTAAAATATATGCAACCATGTAAATTATGAATTTAGCTCAGTTCATGCATCATGCATCAGCTTCAGATTCCAACTGTTCAATCATGATCTAGTTCATAAGTGTTCCGTACATTATCTCAATCGTTCCTTAGTATCTCAGTCAAGTCAATATCATTCAGGGGATGAACTATCCCATGGGGAGATATTTTAATATCCCAAGTTTTTCATGTACTAAATATCTCACCTTTTCTTTATGAAACTGGATCTAGGTTTAGGAAATGGTTACTCATAAGTTAACTCTCTCATTTCTATATTGTCCTTATAACTATTCTCACGTCATTACATGTGTTCAAGAAATCAGTTAAATTCATGTATTATGCTAAGACTCAGTCATGCAGTCATGTTCCAATTCACATTCCTAGTCATGAATGTTGATAATATGATCTCAGTTACCTTAGTATTCTTAGTCTAACTAGTCTCATTCGAGGACGAATGATTCCAAGGGGTAGATAATGCAACACCCCGTATTTTTGGGATAGACTTTAAAGCATCATTCTTATGTGTGTTGACACTAACTTGATGAATTTATTTTGATTATTCGTGTCATGATATTTATCCAAGTGTGAAAAATGATCTCTAGGTGAAAAAAAATGTTCATAAGAATCACTTAGAACAAAGCTGAGCTAAGATCCTTTGATTCGACCAAAGCTTGGTATTCGATATACAAGGGTCTACTTTGAATTTGTATAATTTTTTATATGCATAAAATTTTACATCTCAAGACCCAGAAAATTGTAGATGATTAAGTTTGCTTTCCAACGATACCAATTTTGCCTTAACTCGATACTCGAGCAAAAAGTTTGTAATACCCCGTACTTTTTCCTAGCTAATTTCATCTCAAGAATGTCTAGTATTAGCTTCTAAATTGAATGATGATTATTCCATGAGGAATTTTCAGGATTTTAACTTTTTGTCATGTGGAAAATTCAATAACCCTTCCATTGATATAAAATTCGCCCAAATTCAATAACCGGGTCAGAAGTTACGACTATTTCAAGTTTCCGTCATAAAAAAGCATCATATTAGTCAGTGGCACACTGTGCCACAAGAGGAAATGGTATTTGGCAAATTCCAGTAGGGGTCTGTAGTTATGGCGTAACACGAAAGGGCCAAAATTCAGAATTATCTATTTTTCAGTGTCTCAGCGCGATTTCCCCCGCGTCGTGCCAAAGTTCCAGGTCACAAAGGAAGTGGCAACGTGATGGCACCGCATCGCGCCATCCCTCAATTTCCCAATTGTCAATATCCAGTGACACAACGTGATAGCGCCATTTTGTGCTAAAGGTCCAGTTAGGAAAATTTTATTATTTTAAAAGACGCATACAAGAGTCAAAAGGGTCAACTTTCTAGCCCTATTTAAACTCAATAACACGTGATTTATCTATTCTTCACCCAAAATATACTAGTTTCTCTCAAGTTTTTCTCAAGAACATGATAGGGTTTCTAATGGGGATTCAAATTCAAGAAGGTTTCATTGTCAAGCCTCACGAAATCACGAACTAAGGTATGCATAGTGTTCATTCATGTTTCATTCATGAAGCCCAAGAATCCCTTTTCTAAATTCAAGTTTATGGATTTTCTTATGAATATCATGATTGGGCTGCTCTTGTTTATGTGGATAATGAGAAATTGAATTCTACTCCATGTTGGATGATAAATTCTATGTGGGTTAAATTATTATCAATATAGATTTATGCAAACATATGACTAAACCCTTGAACGATGAAATTAGAATTGAACCATGATATTTAATTATTGTACAGTGATGTTTACATGTACCATGTCTACAATATGTTTGATTAAATTCCTAGATAAAGAAAAAGTGACTAACTCGTACGATACCATGAAATCCCCATGCATGTACAAGTTATGCCGATCACATATTTTGATGAAATGCTTCTATAAATATATTATGGATTATGATGTTAGTTATATGTTCAAGTAATTTATGCTTGGTCAGTTTCCTTCCATCGAGTCCTGGGGGTACTCATACCCAAAACATTAGTTGTGTGCCTAGATCTATGTCATGTTTTCACGATACTCCTATTCAAGCTATGATCCTTAGACTTCAAACAGTCTTATGACTCAGCAAATCTCCATGATCTCATGAACTCAATTAGTTGTCAGATATCAGTAGTATTCTATCAATCAACGAAATTCAGTAACTCAGCCCATGGTCAGTTCAGTAACTCGTGTTCAGAGTCTATTCAGATAGGAGTAGGAATTAGCACTGAGTGAACCTAAGGATTGGAACACACACTATCAGATAAGGGTGTGATTCTTAGAAGTCATTCTTACGTTCTAGAACTATGTAGCCAACATAGTTTCAGACATCAACACTGTTCGATAGAGGTTATGAGATGGATAAGCATTGTCAGATAAGTGCCCCACTTTTGTCGTATAGGGGAGACTATCATATGAGGGTCGCCCACAGCTTGTCCTTACCGGTGGAACGGTATTGACACCCTTCCAATTGGGGTTATAGATTGGACCTCAACTCAACCATAATGGCATATCAGGGTCATGTCAGTTAGATAACTACTTCCCACAGTTTTATGTTACAGAATCAGGACTATCAGATATAGTCAATTAGTCTCAGTAATAGAACTCAGATACTTCTTTAGATTTCAGGACTGTTAGATACAGTCAACTCAGATACAGTACAAAACTCAGATACTTTTATTAGATTTAGGACTGTCAGATATAGTCACTCATGTTATCAGTTATATTCAGATTCAGTAATCATGTTATCATAGTATTAGTGTCAGTTGTTATGTCTCATGCATGTATTCTCACTCTCATGATAGTTAGTCAGTTATTATTATTGTTCATACATATAAAACCCATGCATTCAGCCTACCTCACATGCAAACCAGTACATATAAAGTACTGACGCATTTGCTCTATGGGGTCTTATACTATATGTTCAGAGACATGAGCTCCAGAGAAATAGTAGATTCCAAATATCTATAGACAGAGTTAGAAGTGAGTCCTTATATTTCGAGGACATGATTATTTCTCTATTATCTCATTAGTCAGTTTATTATTTGGAGTTAGTTGGGGGCATATCCCATTTACTCCTTACTCAGATAGTTCAGTCAGTTAGAGGCTTTTTAGACTATCATATTTCAGACTTTAATATTTTCAGTTTGGTTTTGGGTAATATATTACCCCACACATATGTTATATCATTCAAATCATGTTCATTATTAAACCTTATGGCCTTTCAATTCATGTTTCTATATTATAAAGTATATTATGCAGTATACAGGTACAGATATCAGTCATGGGTTAGCTTGTGGTACTTCTGGGTCATGAGCATTGTGTAGCATTCCGAGTACCAGATTTGGAGCATTACAAACTTTGTATCAAAGCCTAAGGTTTAATAGAGTCCTAGGAAGTATGAAAACCATATCTAGTAGAGTCTTGTACATGGGTGTATTGCGCACTATATTTATGTGCAAGAGGCTATAAGATGTTTTAGGAAAATTTTCCCTTCTTTTGGTATTCATGTCGTGCTAGTGAACATAATCTCAAGTCAATCTCTCAGTCTAATCCCTTTCTCCCTTTCTTCTGCAGAACACGCCTCCTAAAAAAAGAAACGAAAATCAGTCAGCCTCTCAGTACGAAGATCGTTTGGGCGATTATGTTTCTCATACGAAGTTTAGGTCTATATTCACTACTTTTTCTCAGTCAGTTTCCACTCAAAATGAATGGCCAACAATAATTCCAGCCAACCCAGTGGCCAATTCAGTCGCAGCTAGGATTCAGGACTTCACCCAAATAAATCCTCCATTCTTTCTTAAGTTTAAGTTAGATGAGAACTCTCAGGAATTCCTAGATCAGGTGCAGAAGGTTATAGACATCATGGGGGTGACTACTGTTGAGAGTGCTGAGCTAGATACATATCAGTTATAGGATGTGGCTCATACTTGGTTCAAAGAGTGGAAGTCAGAAATGAAAGATGATGTAGGGCCTGTTGAGTGGGAGGAGTTTGTATCTTCTTTCCTTGATAGATTCTCTCCCCTAGAGCTTAGAAAAGCTAAGGTGTTAGAATTCATCAACCTCAGGCAGGTAAATATGATAGTGAAAGAGTATTCTCTTAAGATTACTCAATTAGCCAGATATGCCCCTTATGTGGTTGCAGATAGCAGGGCCAAGATGAGTAAGTTCACTTCAGGGGTAAGTGATAGCATGGTAAATGAGTGCAGATCTGTCATGCTAAATAGTGACATGACTTTATCTAGGCTTATGAATCATGCTCATCAGATAGAGAAGCAAAAGATTAAGCAGAGGGAGAAACATAATAAGAAAGCGAAGACAGGTAGTTTCAACTTTTCTTAGCCAAAATCAGAAGGAGGAAACCATTTTTTTTGTCCTAATTCATCAGTTCCAGCCCCTTTTTCATCCAGTGCTCTAGTTCCTAAGTTCAGGAAGGGTAAAAGAGATAGAACGCCAGGCTCTAGGTCTCAGGGCAGTGCTAGCAATGTCCAAACTAATCCCATTTCTCAGACTTATGGTAAGAACCAAAAGGGTGCTTGCAAAGCTGGTAGCGATGTCTGTGTCAGTTATGGCAAGCCAGGCCACAGAGTCAGAGACTGCCTTCAGTTAGGTTATCAGAGTCATCTCCGCTCCTCAGCTTAGTTCAATTATCCAAATCAGTAGGGTGCCACCACTAGTGCTACTAGTGGGCAATGCCCAAATCATCTCTATGCTCTTCAGTCCTAACAGAATTAGGAAAATTCTCCTGATATAGTTACTGGTACGTTATAGATCTTTCATGTGCATGTTTACGCTTTACTAGAGCCAGGAGATTCTTTGTCTTTTGTTACTCCCTATATAGCAGGCGATTTCAGAATCAGTCCTAAAATCCTAGCAAAGACCTTTTCAGTCTCTACTCCAGTGGGTAAAACCATCATAGCCTAGTGGGAATACAAGAACTACTCTATTATGATATTTTAGAAAGTCACTTCAGCAGACTTAGTCGAATTAGAGATGAATAATTTTATGTCATCCTCGGCATAGATTGGCTTCATTTCTGCTATTCCATAGTCGACTGTAGAAATAGAATAGTCCAGTTTCAATTTCCGAATGAGCCTATCTTTGAGTGGAAGGGTAATACTTAAGAGTTTAGAGATTAGCTTGTTTCCTACCTTCGGGCTAGGAAAATGATATCTAAGAGATGTGTCTAACAACTTATTTATGTTAAGGATTCTAGTTTCGAAACTCCAAGTCTTGAATCTATTCTATTTGTAGGTGAATATTCAGAAGTCTTTCCCAAAAGTCTTCCAGGAATTTCTCCCAAAAGTGAAATAGGCTTCGACATTAGACTAGCACCAGCAGAACTCAGAGAACTGAAAGAAAAGTTGAAGGATCTCCTAGATAAGGGATTCATGAGGCCCATCATTTCCCCTTAACGCTCTCAAGTATTATTTGTGTGCAAGAAAGATGATTCTCTTAGGATGTGTGTAGATTACAGTCAACTCAATAAGGTCATGATCAAGAACAAGTATCCTCTTCCAAGAATTGATGACTTGTTTGATCAACTTCAGGGTGCCAGTTATATCTCTAAGATAGACCTTTGATTTGGCTATCATCAGCCCAGAGTTAGAGAATGTGACATTCCAAAAATAGCTTTTCGTACTCGGTATGGTTATTTTGAATTCTTAGTTATGTCCTTTGGTCTTACAAATGCCCCAGCAGCTTTTATGGACTTGATGAATTGTGTGTTCAAGAAGTACTTGGACATGTTTTTCATAGTCTTCATAGATGATATTCTAGTTTATTCCCACAGTGAGCGTGATCATGTAGACCATCTCAGAATAGTACTTTAGACTCTCAGAGATCATCAGTTATTTGCCAAATTTAGTAAGTGTGAATATTGGATAAGGTCAGTATATTTCTTGGTCATATCATTTCCGGTGATGGCATTAGAGTAGATCCTCAAAAGATCAAAGAAGTAAGAAACTATCCTTGCCTTATCTCTGCATCAGATATTAGGAGTTTCTTGGGTTTGGCTAGATATTACAGACGGTTTATTGAGAGATTTTCTTCTATTGTATCCCCTATGTCCAGATTGACTCAGAAGAAAGTCAAGTTTCAGTGGTCAAATCCTTGCAAAAAGACTTTTCAGGAGTTGAAGACAACTCACCTCAGCTCCAGTATTAGCTCTTCCAGATGGTCCAGATGGTTCCATAGTGTATTGTGATACATCCATAGTAGGTTTGGATTGTGTCCTCATGTAGCATGGTAAGGTCATAGCCTACGCCTCCAGACAGCTTAAGCCCCATGAGAGGATTATCCTACTTATGATCTTGAGTTAGCAGTCGTAGTCTTTGTCTTGAAGATTTGGAGGCATTGTCTATACGGGGTTCATGTAGATGTGTTCACTAATCGTAAAAGTCTTCAGTATGTCCTTTCTCAGAAAGATCTCAATCTTCATCAGAGAAGGTGGTTAGAGCTCTTGAAATATTATGACATGAGTGTCTTTTATCATCTGGGCAAGGCCAACATAGTGGCCGACGCTCTCAGTAGACTATACATGGGTAGTGTTTCTCATGTTGAGGATAGTAAAAAGAAGTTAGCTTAGGAATTCCATCAGCTTTCCAGACTAGGAGTTCGCTTAGTCAATATAGAAGACGGTAATATATGGGTTCAGAGTAGTTCAGAATCATCTCTAGTTTTTGAGGTCACAGAAAAGCAAGATAGAGATCCCAGCCTTGTCAAGTTGAAAGAGTCAGTCCAGGATCAGAAAGTAGAGGTTTTCTCCTAAGGGGGAGATGGTGTCCTTCATTGTCAGGGTCGTCTCTGTGTTCTAGGTGTAGATAACTTAAGGCAAGAAATTCTAAGCGCATGGTGAATGCTACTCTATTCATCCAGGGGCCACAAAGATGTACCGTGACTTGCAAGAAATCTATTGGTGGAGTGGGGTGAAGAAAGACATTATAGAGTTTGTGTCTAAGTGCTCTACATGTCAGCAGGTTAAGATAGAGCATCAAAAGCCTAGTGGGTCCATAAAGGAGTTCAGTATTCCTACTTGGAAGTGGGAAGTTGTGAGCATGGACTTTGTGATGGGTTTGCCTCAAACTGGTCATCAGCATGATTCAATCTAGGTCATTGTAGATAGAATGACCGAATTAGCTCATTTCCTTCTAGTTCATACCTTTTATTCAGTCAAGGATTACGCCAAACTCTACATCAAGGAGTTGGTCAAATTGCACGGTGTTCCATTTTCCATTATCTCAGACAGAGGTGCCTAGTTCACCTCTCATTTTTGGAAAGCATTCCAAAAGGGTCTTGGTACCCAAGTTCATCTTAGTACAGTCGTTCATCCTCAGATCGATAGTCAAGCAAAAAGGACTATTCAAACATTAGAAGATATGCTAAGGGCGTGTGCAATCAATTTCAAGGGAATTTGGGATGACCACTTACCTTTGATTGAGTTTGCATACAACAACAGCTATCATTCTAGTATTTAGATGGCTCTATTTGAATCTCTCTACGCTAGGAGATATATATCTCCAATTAGTTGGTTCAAAGTTAGTGAGGCATCAATCATAGGTTCTGACTTGGTATTCGATGCCTTAGAAAAAGTTCAGTTAATTAGACAAAGACTCTGGGCTACTCCGAGCCGACAGAAGTATTATGTAGATATTCAAAGTAAAGATCTCGAATTTGCTATTGATGATCATGTATAATTGAAGATCTCTCCCATGAAGGGAGTGAAGAGATTCGAAAAGAAGGGAAAGCTCAGCCCCCAATATGTTGGTCCCATCAAGATTCTCAGTCGCTTTGGCAAGGTAGCCTATGTGCTTGAATTGCCTTTAGATCTAGGTGCATAGGTGACCCATCAGTTGTAGTCCTTATTCAGAGCATTGACGTTCAGAACACTCTTTCTTATAAAGAGATTTAGTTGAAATCTTAGACTATCAGACTCGTAGATTGAGGAACAAAGAAGTCCCTCTAGTTAAGGTTCTTTAGCGTAATTAGTCCATCAAGGGAGCTACTTTGCAAGCAAAAGTAGATATGCGTACCAAGTATCCTCACCTCTTCTCCGTAAACTCAGTTCAAGCTCAAGGTAACAGTTCTTCTTAAGCCTACTCAGTTTTATGTTCAGTGTTCTTCATAAACTTGGTATGAAGTTTCATGCTTATGATCCCATAATAAACTTGGTATCAAGTACCTTTGTATATTCAGTCATGCACTCATGTATCAGTTCAGTTATGTAATTATTCATCAGAAATGCATTCTCATTATGAGAAACTTAGCTTTTTAGAACACTCAGTCATGCATTCATGAATCAGTTACACAAGCATCAAATATGCATGTTCAGTATTATATGTTCATCTTGTCAGTCATGTCAGTCATGAGATCATGTTCCAGTAATTTATGTTCATTATGTATGTCAGTTGTCTTTTCTCCCCACTCAGATAGTCTCATTCGAGGATAAATGTTCTCAAGGGGGAGATATTGTAATACCCCAACTTTTTCCTAGCTAATTTCATCTCAAGAATGCATAGTATTAGCTTCTAAATTGAATGATGGTTATTCTATGAGGAATTTTCAAGATTTTCACTTTTTTTCATGTGGGAAATTCAATAAGCTTTTCATCAATATAAGATTCTCCCAAATCCAATAACCGGGTCAGAAGTTACGACTATTTCAAGTTCCCGTCATAAAACAGCACCATATTAGTCAGTGGCGCACCGTGCCACAAGATAAAATGGCATTTGGCAAATTCCAGTAGGGGGCCATAATTTTGGCGCGTCATGCCAGGGCCCAAATTCAGAATTGTCCATTTTTCAGTGTCTCAACGCGATTTCCTCAACGTCGCACCAAAGTTATAGGTCACAAAGAAAGTGGCAACAAGATGGCCCCGCATCGCGCCATCCATCAATTTCTCAATTGTAAAAATCTAGTGACATGGCGTGATAGCGCTGCATTGTGCTAAAGTTCCAGTTCGGGAAATTTTTACAATTTTAAAAAATGCATCCAAGGGTTAAAAGGGTCAATTTCCTACCCTTATTTAAATCCAAAAACACATGATTTAGCTATTCTTCACCCAAAATATAATAGTTTCTCTCAAGTTTTTCTCAAGAACAAGCTAGGGTTTCTATTAAGGATTCGAATTCAAGAAGGTTTTACCATCAAGCCTCACGAAATCACAAACTAAGGTATGCATAGTATTCATTCATGTTTCATCCATGAAGCCTAAGAATCCCTTTTCTAAATTCAAGTTTATGGATTTTCTTATGAATTTCATGACTAGGTTGCTCTTGTTCATGTGGATAATGAGAAATTGAATTCTACTCTATGTTGGGTGATAAATTCTATTTGGGTTAAATTATTATAGATATAGATTCATGCAAACCTATGACTACACCCTTGAATGATGAAATTAGATTGAACCATAATGTTTAATTATTGTACAATGATGTTTCTATTTAACATGCCTACAATATGTTTGATTAAATGCCTAGATAAAGGAAAAGTGCCTAACTAGCATGATACCATGAAATCCCCATGTATGTACAAGTTATAACTATCACTTTTTTTTATGAAATGTTTCTATAAATGTATTATGGATTGTGATGTTAGTTATATGTTCAAGTAAGTTATGCTTGGCCAGTTTTCTTCCATCGAGTCCTGGGGGTACTCGTACCCAAAACATTAGTTGTGTGCCTAGAGCTATGTCATGTTTTCACAACACTCTCAGTCAATCTATGATCCTTAGACTTCAGACAGTCTTATGACTCAGGAAATCTCCATGATCTAATGAACTCAGTCAGTTATCAGATATCAGTAGTATTCTATTAGTCAATAGAATTCAGTAACTCAGCCCATGTTCAGTTCAGTAAATCATGTTTAGAGTCTGTTCAGATGGGAGTAGGAATTAGCATCGAGTGAATCCAAGGATGGGAACACATAGTATTAGATAAAGGTGTGATTCTTAGAAGTCATCCTTACATTCCAGAACTATGTAGCCTACATAGGTTGAGACATCAACACTGTCCGATGAGGGTTAATGAGGTGGATAAGCATTATCAGATAAGGGCCCCACCATTCTCATATAGGGGACACTATCAGATGATGGTCACCCACAACTTATCTTTATCGGTGGCGCGGTATTGACACCCTTCCAATTGGGGTTACAGATTGGACCCCAACTCAGCCATAATAGCATATCAGGGGTATGTCGGTTAGATAATTACTTCCCATAATTTTATGTTACAGAATCAGGACTGCTATATACAGTCAATCAGTATCAGTAATAAAACCCAGATAGTTCTTTAGATTTCAGGACTGTCAAATACAGTCAACTCAGATATAGTACAGAACTCAGATACATCCATTAGATTTAGGACTGTCAGATACAGTCACTCATGTTATCAGTTATATTGAGATTCAGTAATCATGTTATCATAGTATTAGTGTTAGTTGTTATGTCTCATGCATGTATTCTCACTCTCATGATAGTTAGTCAGTTATTATTACTGTTCATGCATATAAACCCCATGCATTCAGCCTACCTCACATGCATACCAGTACATTCAAAGTACTGATGCATTCAAGCTATGGTGTCTTATACCATATGTTCAGAGACATGAGCTCCAGAGCAACAGTGATTCCAAATATCTGTAGACAGAATTAGAAGTGAGTCCTTATCTTTCAAGGACATGATTATTTCCCTATTATCTCTTTAATCAGTTTATTAGTTGGAGTTAGTTGGGGACATATTCCATCAACTCCTTACTTAGACAGTTCAGTCAGTTAGAGGCTTTTTAGACTATCATGTTTCAGACTTCAGTATGTTCATTTTTATTTTGGGTATTCTATTACCCCACATAGATTTTATATCATTCAGATCATGTTCAGTATTGAACCTTATGGACTTTCAGTTCATGTTTCCACATTATAAAGTATTTTATGCAATATACAAGTAGCGATATCAGTCATGGATTAGCTTGTGGTCCTTCGGGGTCATGAACACCGTATAGCATTTCGTGTACTAGATTTGGGGTGTTACAAAGTTATAGCCATTTTTGTAAGAGAGGTAATAGCTGGGCACAATTAGCATTTTACGCACGCTCCATTACACCCCTAAGGGTGCATGCGATCTAGCATGTGGTGCACACTCCATTTTGACTCTCCAGAGCATTTAATGCACGCTTCATAGCATGCTCCCTAAATTTCTAGCTTTCAGTCATATTTTTTCAAGGGCATTTCTTTCCTTTTCCTTTGCCCAACTAATCTAAAACACGGGATTTAGGGTCCCAAAAAGCGTAAGTTACTATTTTATTCCCAAAATTTTCCCTAATTGAAAGCATTTCCTTTCAAGAACAAGCCCTATCTCTTCAACAATCAAGATCAATCCTCAAGAATTTGTCATGAAATTTCACAAATTTGCCAACTAAGGTATGTTAGATGTTTATCCAAGGGCCCTTTCCACCTATGGAGTTCAAGAACCCAAATTTCAAGTTTGAAAGAATGATCTTTGCATGTTATTATGACTTTATCCATGAACTCCCATGAATTTCGATTTTACATGATATTTACATGTAATTGTTGTTGAAATTAAACCTTACACGTTTTTGGTGCTATTCACATCTTAAATTCCTAAATCCAAGATTTGTAGTATTTCAATTATTTTTGATCTCATGTTTGGACTATTCTCATGCTCAAGTCTATGAATTTCAAGTTTTTGATGAAATTCCTAAATGATAGGGGTTTGAATAATGACTCCTTATTATATTTACAAGAGTTTTTTGATAAAAAGAGTCCTTACACATTGAAAGTTGAAGTATGTTTAGCTATATCTTGGTAATTCGATTTTCAAGTTATGTTTTCAATTGATTTCACATGGAATGCATTATAGTATGTTTTAAATATTATGACTTCCATATCATGTTCATACGAATTCAGAATAAAACCCTCAGTTTATGATTTGGTCATATGATTGTGCTATCTTTTCCTATTTAAAAAGCATCCCTATGTTAAAGTCTTAGTCCCCATGTGTTTGATAAGATGCTTAAGTGAATAATTATGAACAATGATTTCCTTCTGTGGTTTCAAAGCTTTTATGTGGTCCTATTGTTATTGTTATCGATTCGTGGGGGTTATGAATACCCAAAATTTAGCTGTTTACTTAGTTTTAGTATCTTTATAATAGTTTTAGATGAATCATGAGTATTACCACTCAGTTAGCCTTCACGATCAGTTACTTGTCTGGTTAAGTTAGTTAAGTTTAGTAATCAGTGTCATTCAGTTGCGAGTAAGATTTACCACCGAACGAACCTAGGGATGGGGGTTCATCCACCAGTTAGGACTGATTCCTTAGGAGAAATCCCTAAGTTCCATAACTACGTAGCCATCGTAGGTTATAGTATGTTACCCGCCATTTTAGGACTTACACTCTTAAGGATCAGCTGTAAGTTTAGGACTGATCTGAGGAGTCACCTGCTAGTTTAGGATTGACTCGACGGCCATTGTTAGTAACCGTGGCATGGTACTAGCACCCTTACAACTGGGATCACAGGTTGGACCTCGATCAGCACAGACTAGGAAATGTCAGTTAGATGATACCTCCCACAGTTTTAATTTCAATACTCTGTTCAGAATTCACTTCAGTCTTACTTGACCATAGAATATAGTTTATCAGTTATTCAGTTACAAGATTTTAGTATTCCAGTTTACAAACTATTTCAGAACTTGTTTTATGCTTGGTTATGCATTCTCAGTCTTTACAATTTACATGCATTCTTACTCAGTACCTCACACTATATATTCAGTCAGTTATTACTCACGCACATGAATCTATGTATATCAGTCTAACCTCATCTAGCATACTAGTACATTCAAAGCACTAACTACATACTCATTTCTTGAGCTATGATGTCTCATATCATAGGTTCGAACGCTCAGATTCCCGATCATACTTAGAAATTCCAGTGCAGCAGCATCTACAGTTGTGGTGAGTCCTCATATTTCGAGGATCAATTATGCTTATTTCCATGTTTTCAGTTTAGTAGTTAGTCGGAGTTAGTTGGGTCCTGTCCCATCAACTCTTATTCAGTCAATTTTAGAGTCTTTCGGACACTTAAGACAGTCAGTCAGTTTACCATTATTTTTATTAATTTTCAGAAAGTTGTTTTCAGATTTATGATTCAGAAATGCTTTAGTATTTAAAACCTTACACCGTATTCATATATTTCACACATGTTATTTTTTTATTAGTATTCAATGCTCACAGCAGGTACCAGCTTATGGGTTAGCTTATGGTAACTTATGACCGTAAGCATCGTGTGGCATCCAGGGTGTACTCTCAGGCCATTACAGGAACATTGTGAGACATGGGGTATGTCTGAGTCTTGATAAAAGAGATAGATATGTAGCTCTGTTGGTATCATGAGATAAACTCGTATATATATACACTCTCTCCCTATTTTCATCCAATATTTTTTGGTTGACTATAATTGATTAAGCCTTTTATATCATAATCATGGGTCTCCTTCATAATGACTTATCTTATTTTATTAATTATAGACTGAATAGCATTGACCCCACCTAGATTAATGTATGTACCTTTTATATGATAAATATATTGACCATTGTGTTAGGTTATCCTGATAGGATGAAGTGGTGTATTTATGGAATTAGATCTAATTGGGAAAGCCTTGAGTAGTTGGGGTGGTGGTTATCGTCATTTCTTTAAATTAGGATCGATATTGATGATAGGTGATGAGTACACATGGTTTCATACTCACCCTTGCTTTTATCTCATTTTCCTTATTTTCTGTACCAAGCAAGTATTGGATCGAGTAGCAGCTTATAGATTATTTTCTTCCATCTTCAATATTGAGGAGATTGAGGTAGTGTTAGAGGACCCCAAGCTTACCTAGATCTTTCTTCATTATCTTATTCTTGTCTGCATTTAAGTTGTTATTGTTATTGCTATCATTCTGAAGAGGCTTGTACTTATGACCAACAGACCTGGAACATATCTTTAAGACTTGTGTCTCGTATTTATATATATGTATTTGGGATGTTTTTGTTTCTTCCAATTTTTCTCTTGAATTTCCTTTAACTCTTGTTCTTCGGGTTGGGTTAGGCTTACTTGTCCGGTGGGTGTAACATGTTTCATCACGTGCCTTCTTTTGGGGTCGTAACAGCTTTTGAGCTTGATCTTGAATTTGATGGACTTGATCTCGACTTGTATTTGAATCAAGCGCTTTTGAGCTTGATATTGAATTTGGTGGACTTTATCTTGACTTGTATTTGAATCCAAGGATTTTTTAGCTTGATCTTGAATTTGGTGGAGTTGATCTTAACTTGTATTTGAATCCAAGAGCCTTTGAGCTTGATCTTAAATTTGGTGATCTTGATCTTGACTTGTACTTGAATCCAAGAACCTTTGAGCTTGATCTTAAATCTAGTAGTCTCGATCTTAAAACCTCGTCTTGATGTTGAATTGTATTTGAACTTAAGTGCTTGAATTCTTGAACTTGTAGCTCCTAGATAATTTGATCCACGAGCACCATTCGCTTAATACTGTTCCTTTTTTAATACATTTATCCCGAGGACCCTAGAGTTTTCTAATGAATACAAGTATTTTTATTGGAACACGATCTCTCTATGGCTTCTTATTAGAATTCTAATCCATTATTTTGAATTATGAGGCTCTTATTTATAGCTATAGAATGGAGGAGTTGTGACAAGGGCAACTTCTTTCCGCCAATTGAATTGTAAGTGAAAAGGACACTTTCATTGGCCTTTGATTTCAATAGACATGTTACATCATTTTTAAACATGGAGTCGTCTCATTGTCTCTTTCACTATGTAATTTGACATCTGGCACCAAATTGTGCCTCTAGAATACGATGACATCTTGGGTTTAGCAAAGTGGGTTTATCATTTGTGATCAAAAATAATAGAACTAACCCAATAAAAATTGGACTTTAATTAAATCCGTATTTATTGAATTTTAATAATTAATTTCATTATATTACTCCATAATCATTTTATTTGATTTCAAATATGTGAGTGTTACAGTCTATATTAATTCTCTAATTCTTCTATACGAATATAAATTCAAGGGCCGTTGAGGTTGATTCTTTATTTCCTAGTTCTGTCATCAGTTCACTAATGCAATTGTGTTGCTAGTGGAATTATACACATCTTTTTTTACTCCATAAACTTTCTTCTTATTGAGCTAATTTTGTAATTCATTGCACATTCATTGACATTATTTTAATTAATAAGATTAGGCTCTAATTTTGCATCATTAGACAAGCAACAAAAGTTATTTCGTATTCTATTTTCTTTTATCATATCCTGCAATCAGTTATAACTAGAAATCCTCTATTAAATTCATATAAATGGGACTTAAATAATAGTATACGTCTCCAAAAGAGTAATTTACTGTCTCTGTCAAGTATTTGGTGGTGGTATGGCTGGATGAAAGGGAGTTGGTGGTGGACAAAGAACTAGGGAAAGGGTTAAAATGAGCTTCAATTGAGGTGGCTTGTCATATAACATTCACATCACCTAAATATCACGCCACATAGGATGGTATTGCTATGGTGGAGGACCCTAATGGCAGAGGGGTACCTTTGCACTAGTTCAAGAAGGTTGGGGGCTATATTGGACAAAAAATATAACGGAGGATATAAATGATCCTTTTTGCATAGTATGGGGGTGTTCTAGCCCTTCTTAGTTGTCAAAAATATATTGGTTCAAAAGGAAAATATGCAATTGAAATATATGATCGTTAAAAGTTCAGGTTATTTATGTCCTCGTCAATACAATTTTGATTCAAAATTTCCTTTGGACCACGAATATTACATAGGGAAAGGGTCCGTATTTTCCTTATCATTTGCGACATGACTTACTTCATTCTTCAATGAAATGGATTACAAAAGTAATCCAGTCAGTTTTATTGCACATTTTCATCTTCCACTTTAACTACACTACCACCAGCCATTCCACCATTGCATATTCTTTCACCATAAACATAGCTATCAACCACAACCAATTCCATGGTACCTCAACCAATTGGCCTTGATCATAAGTCATAACCCCCTTATTTTCACCATTGAGTTGTTGTGAAATTGGATTTTGTGGTACTGTGGTATCCACGTGACAATTTCTATGCTAATTCAGATAATTAGTGACTAAACTAATACATAATAGGAAAAAGTTCAAATTTGTACTTGTGGTTAAAACGTTTGGTTAGGGCTGTCCATACAAATTGACTCAGCCCATTTGGACTAAGCCATACGGCCTTTGGAGTTTGACGGACTAGGTCGGGCCGGCCCATCACATTGACAGGCCAAAAAACAGCAAGTCCAATCCATCACTCTGTGGGTTGCGGACCTCCAGGAGCTAGCACTCTTTTTAAAATATATTGTTTTTATAATCTTAATTTAAATTTTAAAATGCTAATACATAAATATTTATAATATAATATTACATGAAGTTACTACTTATTAATCAAGTCTCAGATTTTAAAAAAATGTCCTAATAATCTACGAAATTAAATAATTTTTTACATGATATCAATTACCAAATTCAAACCAAATAGAGATATTGATAAATAAACTAAATAATTTATGAGTAATAATATAACTAGCTAAATAGCAATATTAACCTAATTTTGTTTCAATAGATCACAATGAAACATAAAAATAATGTCAGTATTTAATCCATTAAAAGTGACAATGAACTCCTCAAAAATAATCTCTCATGGCACTTATGGCGTGTTCAACACTGCCACATTATCTTTATCAAACATATCTGATTTCTTAAAAAAAATTAGTATTTTATATTTTAATAATTTATATATTTTATGAATATATTTAATATTTTGATATCTATAATGGTGTAAATAGACTTTGAGTTTGGACTCCGTTTGTTATTCTTATGGGAGAATAAACTAAATAAACTTATTAGATTGTTTATTACAAGTTATAGCAACTCTTTTTTAACCACAAGGGTTGGTATGGTGGTTCAGCACCTCACCCCTTAAGCAAGAGGTTGGGGGTTCGATCCCCACCTCTGGTGAATGGAGAAAACTCTGTGGCCAGTTCCCTACAACTTAGTGCACTGACAGTGGAACGGAGGATTAGTCTAATAGCTGCCGACTGTGGGGATACCTTGGGAAATTAAAAAAAAAAACTCTTTTTAGTTTTCAAGTTATAGCAAATTTCATTTAAAAAAAATACTTAAGAATGTATTTTTTGTTGTTTTTTTAAAAGGCATATCAAAATAATTACAGAAAAGGAAAATAAAAATATAATTTAACTAATCCACTATATTCCTTCCTTAAATGTAATTAACCTTAATAATTGATATCAATCTCATCCCTAAATTTCTCTAACCGTTATTTTTTCTCCTATTTTAATGCCTTCATTAAGAGTTTTCTTTATACACTTTTATCTTTTTTTCAACATGATTTTACTGTTTCAGTAAATCAATTTCAGAATATTTTTTTTGTTTTATGCAAATTTTGAGAATATTTTTTGAAAGAAAAGCAAACATAAGTTATTGTTGTATTATTAAAATATGAATTTTGATTATTTGCATTCAATCATGATACGTCATAGAGAGAGATAAAATTCGTCAGGTATGTTACATTATTTAAAAAATTGATATTTTGAAATCAAATGTATTTAAAGAATTATTTTTTTTTTTATGTTTTTCTTAAATTCGTTATTGATAAAATGTTAAATTTTGTAAAATTTGTTACTGTATGTTTATGGGTTGCATGATCAAAGCAAGAATTATATAATAATTATTGAAACAGTACACCTAGGGACTTTGATATTGACGGGATTATGTATGATGCAAGTACAAACTACAAAGGATTAGTAAAAGCAATTGCAATACAGCTGAGGATGGACACAACTTCAAAGAACAAAAGCAAGATGATGGTGCGATAAGTGAAAATGATGTGGCTGGAAATGTTACGAGCAGACTCAGTAGCCCAAAGATTTTGAGAGATTTTGTTAGTTCAACTGTCCTTAAAAAAAAGGCATACATAGACATGGATATTGTATTTTAATGTTTTTTAATGCTCACTATTGTTATCTTTTCATGATTGTTGTTATGAACAAAGTTTAGTTTTGATATTTAAGCAATTTTCTATTCAGTGCTATGCTAATTTAACAGTTGTTTCGTATTTTATATTGTTGAATAAATTGGATATCAATTAAATTTGTGTCAACTAGATATACTGCAATTTTTTGTTTATAAATCTTGATTATTTTTTTCAGTATGAAAGATGACAGTGTTCATTAAATTTTAATTTAACACAAAAGTAGATGAAATAGAATCTTGATTCAAAGAGACAAGTACATAGTGTATGGAATGAGTATATAAATTGACATCACCTAAATTAAATATTGCAATCCATAAATATCAATTTATGTATCTATTTCATACAAATGTGACATGTAAGAAAATACTTTATAAACTGATTTCATTCAATTTATAATCTTAAGTATGTCTTCTTAATTGAATATCAGGACCACATTATATTCATTCCATGTAAACATAACATGTAAGAAACTATTTTATATATCCTGAATGTAATATTGATATTATATAGGTTTCATACACGAAACAATTCAACAAATACAAGTTTGTATATTTATTTCATACACTAAAATAAATAATAACGCATAATATTTGGTGAAAGTCGATTTCTATACCAACTTCTGTAATCATTATACTCATTTCATACAGATTTCATACATGAAACAGTGTAATAAGTATATACAAGATAATTTTCACTATATTATTCTTATGAAAGATTCTGATCTTCATTCAAATCCTTATTTATGTTGTTATCAACACAAATAACTGATTGTTCAATATTTTATCTAATATCCATTAACATATCTTTTATTGCTATAGTGTCATCTACTGTATATAAGTTGTCTTTATAATGCCAAATATGATATGTGATAATTAATTCGAATGCAATAATTACCACTGCAAAAAGATAATATAAGATGATCAAAACATATACATATTAACATGAATTAATTGTAAGGGTCTAGATAGAATAATCAGACTATTTTCTTGTAATAATCTAGGAATTTTTCTATTAGGAATAGAATCAAATTTGTATTTTTAATTTCTGACATATTTCAAGAAACAAAAAAAGCAAACTAAATTGAAGAACTCTTAATCCAAGTGTATGAGTGATTGTTGCGAAACCCAAACAAATGAGTGAATGTTGGGAAACTCAATTTCATATGCATGATAATCAAAAGGAGAGAAAAAGATGATGAAAAAAATATATTATAAAGAGTGAAGAGTTTTATCGGTAAAGAAACACTATATAACGTGATAAAATGTAGAAAGTAAGTTAATTATTAAAGTAAATAAAAAATCAAAAATTAAGTATCAATGTAAAAAATATATTTTTACTATATTTGATTCCTTAAATTATGAAAAAACTTTGAAACTTAATTATGATAAGTAAAAAATCATTGATACCAAAAATATAACTTGTCATACTTATGAAAAGATTTAATGAAGATTGATAAATATTACGCTATAAATACGGAAATAATATGACCATTAAATATTTAAAAAAATGATTTTTGGATATTTAAGAAAAAAGATTTTTCTAAAAAGTTGCTATAAGTTGCAATTATTTCTGTAGTCCAGTAATTAATGAAAAGTGTTGCTATTACTTGTAATAAACAATCTAATAAGTTTATTTAAGATAATTTCCACTTATTCTTAGTACTCTATTCTATTATTTTATCATTTTTATTTGGCCAGGGGCCAGTCCAGTCCATATTGCTCAAGCCCCACGGGTCAATGGATTTATTTGGGTCAATCTAAAAAACTCTATTCTTAAATGGGCCGTAAATATTGTAGCCTAACCTTATCAAATTACAGCTGGGCTGAGTGGGCCAGTCTAAGGGCCTAGTCCTTATTGATGAGGACATAAATGACCACAGTTTTTGACAAATGGAAACATTAAACCATTTTACATAGTTTTAAAGCAAATGTGGCATTTTCCCATTATAATGTATAAGGCGAAATTCAGAAATGGCATACTTATCCCCTTAATTATAAGTTTCATAGCAACAGTTTCATAATTACATGATATAGTAAGTTGTATTTTGTATTTTTGTAAATTGTTGCTACAGAAATACAAATACGTATGATTTTCAATGCCCTTATGATCGATATGTATTTTGTATTTTTACAAACTGTTGCTACAAAAATACAAATACATACAAATACATATGCTACAAAATTTAATTTGATAAAAGTATTTATATTTTTTGTAATTTCATACTTAAGTATGCTACTTTATGTATTTTTTCCTAATGTATATCGCTTACTATGTGGAATTAATTAATGAATTAATTCATACATAATTAATGTAGCCAATTAATATGGTCATATGGTTCAATAATAATAAACTAATAGAAATTCATTCTCACTATCTCTATTTCTATCTCACACACACATAACCTATAGGTTATAACTCCTACATGATTTGCATATTTTTGTTTTTGGTTTTCCCTTTAGTGTTTGGTATCCAAATTGGAACCCGCCTATATCCAGATTGCATGTTGTAAGGCTCTTTCTGGGGCAGCACTCCCAACAAGATTTTTTCATACCAAGGCTCGAACTAAGACCTCTAATTAAGGGTGGCGGATCCCCAACCGCCCCACCACAACCCATAGTAAGTTTTCTCTTTAGATTACCTACTGGAAGACCTTTCTTATGTGTTAACCTTGTAAGAATTTATGACTACATAAAATATGTGTTACTTTATGTGTTAATAAGAGTATGTTACACAAGAAAGTTTTTGTCAGATTAAATTACGAGGTTAGTGTTGAGAAGATGAATTAACAGGCATTTTTTCATACCAACCACAACCGAAGTCAAATTCTCTGATTCCTGTTTCCCACATCCACATGTCTATATAAAATTGTTCATAGTGAAGCATAATGCATAATCAAATATCAAAAATACAAGCATTTATCACCTTCAACAATGGCCTATCACTACAACCCTTCCTTTTTTCTTTTTGTTACTTACTACTTTGTCATTAACAAGTAGCTACATAATTCAAGTAGACCTGGACATCTTCTTAAAGTAACTCAAAGTGAGCTTCCTAAGCCGTAATTACCACAGTTACCGAAAATCTCAATTTTTTCTAAGCCTGAATTCCCTGAAATTCCGAAACCTGAGCTGCCAACTCTGCCAAAGCCTGAATTGCCAAAAATTCCGAAGCCAGAGTTGCCAACATTGCCAAAGCCTGAGCTTTCAATGTTACCAAAACTTGAGACGCCTGCCATTCCAAAGCTAGAATTGCTAACTTTGCCAAAACTAGAAATCCCTCAAGTGCCTAAAAATCCTTGAGCATAAAGCATATGAGCATATCGATCTTTACCTTATTGAAGCAAAATTAATGTTAAAACACTACAATTGATTATGTTATAATGTGATCATATGTTTTTCTTTATTGTGCTAGAATTACTTGCAGCTTCCCTTTGGAAGTTTTATTTGTGTGTTTTTTCGATCATCAGTTATTTGTGTTTATTCTGGGGAAAAATATATATCATTTTTATATGTTATATCTTGAATCTTTAGTGCGTGAGACTGATATTTTATTATATCTTGAATCTTTTAGATATCCTACGATGTTTTTACTTTATTTTGTTTTTTCACCTTAATCTATAATAATTGGCAACTCAAAGATGTAAAATGAGATACAAGACGTATAAATTTAAGAGATAATCAACTAATTGAAGGGCGATAGAGAAGAAAGAAAGAATAATTCCACAATTAAAGTAAACTAGAGATGAGCAAATATAGATTTGTGACTCTCTAATTTGAACAAATAATTACATGATTAATTCAAGGGAGTAGAAAATTGAACTCATAAATGAATAATCTTATCAAAAGATATTCAAGAGAGATTCAATGTAGAGGCAAAGGGATAAATACACAAACACACCAAAGAATGTTCAATCTAAAAATATTGTCTAACTAAAATAATGTCCATTATATTCTATTTGTAGTGCTAGGGTTAGCTAAGATAGAAAATAACAGAAATGCCTTTAGTCACATGTACATCATATATGATAAAAAGGATCCTAAAATATAATGTTAATATTTTCTTGTATGTTGATTCTTGGCTTCCATACTATCTTAAAACACTTCAAATTTTTGATGTCAAGTTGAAATTAATCCATGCAATAAGTACTTTCGAACTTGCATTATTCCCCCCTTGTCGAAAAGAATTCGACCTTGAATTCAAATCTTGAAAATCATTGAGGAGAGTTAGTACCCAAGTCAAAAAATAATCTTCCAAATAAGTAGAATACCACTTTCAAAAATACACACTTTTGTGATAGAGCCAAGAATAATGAAATTCTATAAAAATCAAATTTTCAACCATAATATCAAAAAGTTGACTCAAAATTATGCCGCAATCATAAAAAGGGTTAAAGAAATTAATAATTCTACACATTAGAACTTTCAAGTCAAAACTAATTTCTTCAACAACTTGGACCAAATAATTCCTGAATTCATAATT
Organism: Capsicum annuum; assembly: GCF_002878395.1. Classification (NCBI taxonomy): domain Eukaryota; kingdom Viridiplantae; phylum Streptophyta; class Magnoliopsida; order Solanales; family Solanaceae; genus Capsicum; species Capsicum annuum. The sequence continues at coordinate 66,003,257 of NC_061115.1, forward strand.
TAATTGTACTCTTCTAAATACATTATTAAGAGAACTAACAATATCATCCACAAATCTTAAATACAAGTATGCATTCTCGGAATCAAACACAAACATCAATCCCAAAACTTTTTTGTATTTCTCACTTAGTAACTCACAATATGAATCAAATAGAAACATTAAATAATTCTCACTAATCAGAATAAAGTTGCTACTATGAAGGTCAAAGGCATAGAAATTTATCTTCATGGCTTTAGAAAGTCCAAAAATAAGTACTAGCCATTCAAATAAATCATTCTTGAATTTAAAAGGCAAAGATATCTCAAATCTTTTTTAAGACCAAAAAAAAAATCTCTCAAGTATCTTACCTCATTGTAGATCCTCTCTTGATGGTGTTTCACAAATAGATCTACAAGATGAATAAAGTCGTCAAAAGAAGAATTCACATTTATGCCCATAGATATTTGGCAATGTTTCAAAAAGATCATGTTTACATTTCCTTCTAGAAACATTTAAAAATTCAGCCCAAATTATATCCTCAAAGGCAATATTAGAATAAATATATATATATTGACACAAAAACTAGTATCAATCAATTAACTACTCCTATCACTTGAGTCTTCCCCATTCTTTAAAAGATTTTCTTCAATTTTAGAGGACTTTTAAAACAAGAAGTACTTTCAAAAAAATAATTTGGGATTTAGCTTGCTAATATCCAAATAGTTAGCAACCTCAAGCAAGCCACAAAAATTATTTTCACAAGTTATCAACTCTTCAAATTTTGGATCGTTATTTTCATCAAGTGCATATGAGACAACAAGGAATGAATTATTCAATTGAATTTCATTAGTAGTATTGACATTTTTAAATTTAATTTTCAAACTATGATCATTGTGAATCACACAATCAAGATTTGAACAACTCAAAGAATGACTCACATTATCAACACAAAAATCTCTTTTCAAATTTTCTTGAATAATTTCACCAAATAAAGGATTGTCAAATATTTTGAAAATTTGATATTTCTTAGCCTCAAAAAGGATATTATCATACATTGAATGCTTCATAACAAGTGTACTACCACAAATCATAATTCATATCCTTACAAGATAAAAAATTGCTACGATCAAACTCACTTACAAAGAAACATTCATCATCAATCACATTTTTAGTGTTCCTAGTAGTTAAAGAAGGAATATATTCATTTTCATTACAAGAATGCAAGAAAACACCATATATTTTTTTATAATTGACATAACACAAGCCTGAAATATTTTAAATTCACAATCAATAATAATTTTGGCTCCACACTCATATTCAGCTAGTGTATGTCTATCATCTCTTTGTCCAGTGATACAAAGCAAAGAATCATCAATCTCATCAAAATATGGTCCAACATTCACACTCAAATCATTATCAAGTTCATTTGAAGTAACTAAAGAGCTAGGATTAGTATTTTTACCTTGTGAACACTTAAAGAACCTTCTTTACCTTGATTTTCTAAAACTAAGGTCACTTGTTCACTTGAAGTAGTCCCAACTTGACTTGCTTCTTTCAATTCTTGAATTTTTGCTCATGTTCAGTCATCTTTATTGTGTTGTTCTTCAAGAAGACCTACCAAAAAAGTGAAAACACTAGAAGAACATGAATTCAGAAGGTTAGAGTTATAATAAAAAAGCTTGTTACTCACACTCTCTTGTTTTTCTATTATCTCTTTTTTTTCTCACTTGCTTCACTCTTTTTCTTTCCTTCTTGTGACAATTCATTCTCATTGTTCAACTCTCTTTTCTTTTGTGCTTGTATTCACTCATTCACTTTATTTCAAATATTTTTTCTTTGTTCCTCTTTTGAATTGTCACTAGAAGTGCAATAGGCTCCAAAAATATCTTTTGAGTCATTGGGGTAACTCTTCACATCAATTATTAACTTTCATCACTAGAAGCTCCAAAGACTCTACTTGAATTAATGAAATGACTTTGTCCATCAAATTTCAAGTTAGTACTCTTCACTTCTACTTTCTTGACTTCCTTATTTGTTATTGAAGATTCCTTAATGGTCATAGGACTAAAGACATGCTTTCGTTCCATTGAATCTACAACAACAAAAAAATTTAACTCTCTATCAAACCAAAATTTATTACAATTGAATCAAAGAGATCCTAAACATTATAAACAAGTAAACAAATGGTAGACATCACACTAAATACCTCCTTGATAACTTCCATGGTAAACAATGATCTCCACCTCATTGTCAACCAACCTTCCACCAAATTTATATGATGTAATTTTTGTATGACAAGGTATATCCAACCACTCAATCAAAGAAGGATCAATGAAGTTGGTATAACATAATTTCTTTACACCTAAGGTGCAATCAAATGTGCAACCATTCTCATATCCCTCCACAGTGACTTCAAATTTAGTCAAACCTTTATTAAACTCATGCTCTCTTTTTCTTCTAGAAGCACCACTATAATCATGAAAAACTTCACAATAACTTCTACTTGAAGTAGAATTATAAGATAAAATTCTCCTTTCTCCATTGACATCCAAACCTTCATTGTAACTCCTTGAACCTATATAGGACATAGTTAGGACAAGAAAAGTGTTTAGTAAAATAATGGACCTCACAAGTTATTCCCTCACATGTATAACTCAAATGATGGAACTAAATTTTTTTTTCGCTCGTGTATACACTCAAAAGTTTTAGGTTTTTAGGACCACACTCAGGTGATTTCACCAATCAAGCCTTTTACCACTAAAGATAATTCCTTAGTCTCTTCATGGTTCTATAATCTCAAATTAAACTTTCAAGTATCAATTCAAATAAAGGTTATATCAATAATAAAGACGAATTAAACACACAATAAAGTACACTAACGGACAAGGAATCAATTAAACACACAAGAAAATTAAAAAGAAAAAAGTACCAAAAAAATTGACACAAAATAAAATGTGAATACAAAACTAATTAGATAACAGAAGTAGAACTAATACTCAATGTAATCTAGCTAAAAAAATTGACATACAATATGATTTACCCATAAATTAAACAACTCAATTTAGAGTTTGAAACGAAAGATCACTCAAAACAAACTTAAAACACCACATTCATCAAAGGATAATTTACACAAAACCACAAACTTAAGAGACAATATTACCCAATATTCCTTAACTTTTAAATTTTTTTTAAAATCCCAGAATTCACTTTTACTTTTGATACATATGTAGAAACACACCTTCCTAAGTTTTCTCCGTTATTAATGCATGCAACAATTTTTTTCACAATTTTCTCTCCTAAAATCTCTCCTAAATTATAAGTATTTGAGATAACTTCCTTCTCCATTACTTCAACTGCTTAGAACCGTCAATTACTTCGTTAAATTTAAAAAAAATTAATTATTTCAAAGAAGTGAGTTGTTTGTTTAAGTGGATTTTAAGTTAATTTTTAACAAGACAAATCAATATTTGTATATGCTTTAATTTCTTTTGTATTAATTTGTTTGATCTTCAATGGTTAATGAAGATTCACCCTCATTCAGTTTGGGAATTTTTCAAATCAAAACGCAAAAAGGTGTTCTTGCAAGTCATCAAGTTGTGGGCTTTACTCCAAGTAACTTTGATTACACAAATGAAGGTTTAAGTGAAAATAGGTCAAAGTACCGCAATGACCCTGAAAAAATGAAGAATATTAGAGAAGATTTTACTGCCGAAACTTAAGAATCGGACATGCAAATAAAAGATCGGGGGGAAATAGAGCATATCATTAATTCCCCATTGAATCAGGTATTGATATCGTCCGTGATACATATAGGTGGTATATAGTTTTTTTTTAAATCACTTTCTACATATATAAAATTATTAAGTTATTCATATGTGTTTATAGTTTATTGGTGATTCAAATGAATCATACATATGTTATCATTATATGGGTATTATGGTGATTCATATGATAGTTATAGTTGTTATGGCATTAATGGGTGATACATATGGTATTAATGGGCGATACATATGGTATTATGGTGATTCATATGGTAATAAAGTTGTTATTTCAATTAATGGGTGATTCATAGGGTATTAATATGTGATACATTATGTTCACATTGTATGAGTGATACATTTTCTTTTATTTAATTGGTGATACATATTTTTTATAGTGTAAGAGTGATACTTTTGTGGATCAAATTATTGGTGATACATATGTCCTAATATTTTCTAAACTTATTTTATTGTTGTTTTCATTTATAAATAGGTAATATGTTTGACATATGAATCATCGTTTAATTTGTGTTATTGTCAATATTTATTGTTGGCATAATTTTAATTTGTCTGTAAAAAATGATCTGCCCACAACGTAAGATATGGCAGTGCACACAACCACAATATAGTAGACAAGCTTAAATAAGTTTTGACGGATGAAGTTATCAGAATTTTCAAAAGCACCTATTTTGGGTAATTTCTGGACCTCTCTAATTGTAAATTTCAAGGAACGATTGCAAGGTGTTTTATGACCTTAGAGGTTCAACACCCTTATCAAGATCAGTTAAGGGTATTGGTCAATAATACCATTCTTCATTTTTCACTGTATGAGTTTGCTATTGTTACCGGGTTGAAATGCATTGGGAATGAAGATGATTTCAACTATTTTGACCTTCCACCATGTAGATTATAAAAAAGATATTAATTCAAAATCCACAGCAAATGTCAAAAAAGTGAGTCAAACAACTTTTTTTTGAATAAAAAGTGGGAAGAAATCTTGAAGATGTTGTACAGATTGGGATTTTGAACTTTATTCACACATTTGTGTTCTCGGAACTAGATAAAGCCAATATCCCTGACCGAGATTTTTACATGGTTGGAGATGGAAGTTATAGTCGATTCCCATGGGGTAAATTGGCATTTGCAAAATTGATGGCTTCATTTAGTCAATCAATGAACGAGGCGTAACAGTATTATCATTTGGGCATGCCATACACTCTTTGAATTTGGTGGTATGAATGTTTTTCCGAAGTTGATAAATTAATAGTCGTTCATGAGAATAATTTAATTCCAAGGATGGTCAACTGGAAAATAGCTAAACCAAAGCCAAGATATGAGGATTTGATGGAAGACATGTTATGTAAGGTAATATTTTTTTCGGTCATACTTATGTATATCTATTGTTAAATTTTAAGTAAATATAACTGGATTTTTTTTGTCTTTTGTGTTATTTTTGTTTCAGCTTGTATACAGAAATTTATCCATGTCATCACAGAAATTGAACCAACTTAATTTTCCCAACCCTTTTACATTTGGTCCAACAAATCATGGTACCAATATAGCACAGACCGTATATATACAATAAAGATCTGAAAGGACTTCTCCGACTAAAATTCTACATGAATCTGATGATTTTAGTACTCCACCAAATGCAGACCTACTTAAGAAGATGATGATTGATGTCGGTCCATCTTCACACCCTCTTGATAAGAAATAAAAAATTGATGAGGAGTCAAAACAATTGAGCGTGTAGCAAAGACACATAAACAGTCAGCTTCGCTGTCCAAAGAGAAATATTTTGCAAGTTCATCAAGAACTCATTCAAAGCCTCATGTTTCCGTAGAAAAATACATAGTTGTCAATAATTTTGAGAAGAGAAATGTAGCTAATGCACCTATTGCTGTTACGAAGAAATAATCGTTTTCCATGTTAGACTTGGATGGCATAAAGTCTTATGTAAGTATAATATTTTTTAAAAAAAAATCAATCTTCATCTTTTACATGTATAGTGTTATAAGTTTATGAATATTATTCAGAAACAAAAGTAATTCAATGATTATGTATCAATTTAATTTATAGATCGGTATGTTATGTTAATGATAATACATATTTTAATATGATACATATGGTATATCCATAAGTTATATCTGCATCATTGCATTGACAAACAAAGTGAACATTAACAATGTGTTATTTGACATCACAAGTCAATCATAAGATATATCTATTTACTAATCATTATTCACAATGTAGGTTGACATAAAATTCAAACAACTTCAAACATTGATGATGGACCATTATACAGGCATTGTGAAAGTTGTGAAAGAAGGTTCTACTTCATATGACAAGGTATTCAAAATTTATCACTAATATCATAATATTATCATATTGTTCTAATTTGTCATCGTGCAAGTTGCTCATTCTCCAATGCATGAAAGTGAAAAATATATTCCGGATAGAGAAAAAATATATTCCGGATAGAGAAGGGGATTGTAATACCCCATGTCCATAGCTTTATTTAACTTTCAGTACATGAGTAATTCTATATAAAAAAATTTAAAAGTACTCAGGATTTTTCAGTTTAGAGCTTACCATTGTGTAAGAAATTCAGTCAGCTTTCCAACGATATAAAATTCGCCCAAATCTGATATCCGGAAAAAGAGTTAGAGAAATTTTGTAAAATAGTGTGCCAAACGGCACATCGCCGCATCGCGGAGACCAGCCAAATTGCATTCTTCAGTTTCTAGTGAAGCTTCATGATAATGTCACATCACACCAATGTTCCAATTCACAATTGTCATTTACTAGTGAGGGATCCCGATCCCACCGCGCCGCGCCAAGGGATATTTTCCTAATTGTTAATTTTCAGTGTGGCAACAGCCCATTTCACGTTTGTTCTTTTTGTAAATAGTATTATCCTCATTCCAGTGGCTCACCACGATGCCACCGCATCGTGGTGGAGGCAAAAATTGGGACTCTTTAGTGACAAAATTTTAATTATTTCTAGGGGTAATTTGGTATTTTTCACGACCCTAATCAGTCTAAACACAAAATTAAACACCTATTATATCATTATTTACTCACTTTCTCTCAAGATTAAAATATTCTCTCTCAAAAAGGGCAAAACCCTAGCTTCAAGAATCAAGGTCAATCCTCAAAAATTTCACCAAGAACCTTCAAAAATTAACCTTCTCAAGTATTTTAGGTATTCATCTATGGGTTCCTTTCACCCATAGAGTCCAAGAATCTATTTTTAAAATCACAAGGTTATTGATTCATGATTTACATGCTTGAAATTGGATTGTATTCATGTTCATGACATTAATTGAGTTTCAATCCATGATTAATTGTAGATTCTAGAAAATTAAAATAGCATGTATATTGAATTGTGAAATTCCCGTGTTATAATCCTTGAATTAGCAAGTTTGGGTGTTGTAGTTACAATGTTTACATGTTGTCCATGATTAGATGCATTAAGTTGTGCTCCCCATATGTTTGATGGAATGTCCATGCAAATTAAATGGTGAAATCATGACATGCTAGAATATGTACAAGTTTATGCCCTACAAGTATTTTATAAAATGTCTCTACGAATGAATTATGAATAAATGGACCTTGTTATGCTTTTCAAGATCATGCTATGCTTTACTTTTCATGCTATCAAGTCCTGGGAGTATCTAATACCCGACAATATAGTTGTTTATCTAGAGCTACAGTAGTTACAGAATAGTCTCAGTCATGTCACGAAATAGTAGTACTCAGTCAATTATAGAACTCAGTAAACTCAATCCAGTTCATTCAGTTAACATGATCAGTAATAGTTAAGTTAAATCAAGTACGATCTAGGAATCAGTCCATGGTCTATTCTGTTGAGAGTAGGATTCAGCACCAAGTGAACCCAAGGATGGGGCCTCACCTGCCAGTAGAGGGTGTGATCCTTAGAAGTAGTCCTTGCATTTCAAAACCACGTAGCCAGCGTAGGTTGAAACTTCAACCTGCCAGTTGAGGGTGGATGAGGTATTTTAACCTGCCAGTTGAGGGTACCATCGTTCTTATTAGAGTACCTTCATGATGAGGGTAACTCTTTAGCTTGTCCTTACTCGTGTCATGGTACTTAGACCTTTCCAACTGTGGTTACAGGTCGAACCCCAGTTATCTTATTTGGGGCATGTTAGTTAGATGATTACTTCCCACAGTTTTAGTTTCTATTTTAGTATAGAACTCAGTTCAGTTCTACAGAATCAAGACTATTAGACACATTCACTCAGTTATCAGTAATTCAATTATCAGCAATCTCAGTTATCAGTTACTCAGTATAAAAAATCAGTTCTCAACTTCAGTAAAAGCTCAGATACAGTATTCTTGTATATGCATAATATTGTATACTCCGTATTTTACCGCAGTTTCAGTTATCTATGTATTCTTACTCAGTTATTCCATATCATTCAGTCAGTTATTATTTATGCACATGAATCCTTGCATTCAATCTTACCTCATCTAGCATACAATACATTTCACGTACTGATGCATACTTTCTCTTTGTGCTATGATGTCTCATATCATAGGTTCGAACGCTCAGGTTCCCGACCATTCTTAGAAAAATTTAGTTAGCAACAGCAGATTCAGTAGTGAGTCCTCATCTATCGAGGATATGTTTTTATTTTACCATTACAGTAGCTTTAGTATTCTAGTAGTCGGAGTTAGTTAGGGGCTTTCCTATCAACTCCACTTTCAGACAGTTCAGTTAAAGGCTTTTAAGACTAGACTAGTTCAGACAATGTTCATTTTTTTCCAGATGTTATTGTATTTGTTATTGTTTATCAGTATTCAATTAGTGAACCTTATGTCATTTTAACCTATTTTCTGTATTATTTCTATATTATTATTCAGTGCTCACAGCAGGTACCAGTCATGGGTTAGCTTATGGTCTTTTGGGGTCGTAAGCATCGTGTGGCGTCCGAGGTGCAAACTCGGGGCATTACAGGGATCCTCCTCAATTTCATAATGAGCACAATATAGATGTTAAAACTAACAATATTGTAGAGGATTTTGAACAATCATCTAAAGTTTGTGGCAATGAAGGAGGAGCTGACGAGCGTGTAACGGTAAGAGAAATAACACATTTGATTGTTAATTAAATTGACTCAATTGTATGATCGATTGTTTCTACTTGCTCAAACTATTAGCCTCAAATAATTTATTTGTCATTACTCGAAGTGTTGAAACTGTTAATATAATTCTATAACACTTCATTAACTAATGTTGGATATGTACTAATTTAATTTCTTATATGTATCATTTTGATACATATTAAAATTTTAATCAAAACCTATCCTAAAAATTAATTGTACATAGTTCATTATTTAAAAATGTCAATTAGGAGTATGATCTTGGAAACAAATGTTAGATTTTTTAAATCTCTGCGATTCTAGTTACAAATATTGGATGTGGTATGATTACAACTTCCAGTTACAATTACCTAAAATAATTGACTTGTATCTACCACCATTGTCTGCAACCCATCCAACAGGGATCACTTATAGCTAAGTATTCTTCACTGATAGTGCTATTGCAGTTATTGACATATGCAATCTTCAAGGCAACACTGGTAGTCAGTCTTATATTAGTGACAATGCTATTGCAGCTATTTCTCAAGTCTCTGTGTGCAAGACAAATCTTACAGATCTCATCAAAAAACTTGCCCAAGAAATTGACAGTGTTCAAAACTTTATCAGTCACCATATATCAATGTTTTTTATTCTGGGTCAAAAGATAAAGTAGTAATCAAGTCTTGCAAAAATTTAAACTACCTGTTTGAAGGTCACAACATTTATAGACCATATGCTAAAGAGTTATTCTTTAAGTACTCTCTTTTGATATCATGTGGATCGTACAAAACACAAGCTAGTAGATAATATTGATGAATCACCTTTCAAAATATCATATATATTTATTATTCTTAATACTTATTGGAATCATAATATGCTTATAGGAAAGAGAAGGATGAGAACTACACGGCCAAATAAGCTAACCTAAAATCAAAGCTTGATTTTGTAGTTGCACATCCTGTGAAAAAAAGTTGGTTTTACAATATGGCACAATTAAATACATGTTGAAATAATGAGGTATGCCTCAAACAAATATATATAGAACCTAACTAATTTTTTTATGATTTAAGCACAAATTTATATTTCTTATTTTTTGGTGGTGTACTGTGTATACAGATTTTGTCACACATATCAAATCTTTATGTACTTTTTGCCATATATATTGACCACATACATAGTAGTTGATACATATATATACTTTTATTATTTTCCAGACACATTATTTTATAAATTCGTATGTATCAATTAATTTACACTTGTATTATGTATGGCATATATGAATCAAATGTTCTTATATATTTTAATCTTTCAATACAGCACATCAATGTGGTATTCTACTATCTTCTCAAGAAAGAAAAACTGGACACCACCAATAAATATAGATATACCATTGCTAATTGCATGATCAAGAACTACAACCATGACACATACACTCATTATTACTGAACTCAATCTGAGATTGATCTAAGCTATTAGGATGAAAACATTCATTCAATGAAAGTTACTTCGATAGAGAGATCAATTTGTGAAATTATTCAAGGTCTATGCATTCCAGCAGGTCTTCCATGGCATTTCGTTGATGAGGTATACGTGCCAATAAATTATCATGGACAAATTATCATGGATCGTTTCACTGGATTTTAGAAGTCATAGTTCTCAAGGAAAGATATATTCGTGTGTATGACTCGTTGAAAGGTCATAAAGTTCATGCAGTTGAGATAAAAGAGCTTGCTAAAATATTGTCAACTTACTTGTAAATATCTATTTTTTTAGAATAAAGAACACACAGACTGGTCACTACTAGAAGCATACAAGGAAAAGACAGACCAGCATACATTTGATGTTCAGTTTGTTGATAGTATTGTCCAACAATCAATTGACACCTTGTATGTATTATTTATTCTTTTAAATATAAGTTTTTTACATAAGTGATCACTCGAACTCCTAAACTATCTACTGGTTGTTTTTTAGGGATTGCGGATGGTTTGTTACGGCATGTGCTAAATTTTTAAGTGATGGACATCAAATACCTTCTTCAGAGTTTGATTCAGGACTGCATCATACTAGATACGCATCATTGTTATGGGACTATTGAGTGAACAAGGCATCTAATGGATATATTAGTGACAGTCAAGATCTGCCTAGGCCTAAACATACCTTTATTCCATCTGAGGATCAGAGATGATAGATGTCGAGTTGTAGTTGTCTAGTATTTGTTGTTTGACAAAATGATAACCTTTTATTATATTTTATATTTTTTGGATATTTCAAGACTTCTAGTTTTATGTATTAAGTATTCAATATTTTATGGTTAATTTCATCACATTTTAGCTTTTTAAATGAAGTGTTCCCATGTTGTTCGGCCATATTATTCTTTTTTATGTTATGATTGTATTTGTCGTTGTTTATTATGTGTTTGATTAATATTGACTAAACATTTTTGTGAATAGAACCTTAGTGAAATGCATATATAGCTGATTAGTTTTTTAACAAATCATTTAAGGAGTTTAAACCATATCACACTTATGTATCACTTTTTTAATTATGAAAATGTATCACTGACATACCAGGTGCGTTAAAATGTCTTAACACTGAATCAGGCATTACTAATATGAATCACATAACTTTCATAAATGCATAATATGAATCATATAACATTCATAAATGTTTTAATATGTATCAATTGCAAATAATTTGTTGAAAATGTATCAATAATATTCCAGATGTGTTAAAATCTCTTAACACTATAACAGGCATTACTAATATGAATCACATAACTTTCATGAACATTTTATATAAATCATATAACATTTATAAATGTTCTAATATGTATCAATTGCAGAAAATTATTTGAAACATATGTTTTGATAAATTAACTTAAATTATTGAATTAAAACATTGATCTTAATAAACATTTATGCTTCCATTGTAAACAAAATATCTCATGAAATAAATTTTTGAGAATTTAACTCAAATTACTAAGTTCAAAACATTGAACTAAATAAACAATTCAGATTCCAGTTCAAAGAAAAATATCACATATTCTTTGGAAAGTAGTTCTAAGTGCGTCTGTTATGACCTTCATGCCCACACTTTCCACAATAATTTGAGGTTGATGAAAACTTTTCGCTACTTTTTTTTGTCTTCCTTTCTTAGGTCTTCCTGGTGGTCTTTTATATTTTGGAGGTAAAACTACATCTTCCAACACCTCCGTTGGTACATGCTAATCTCATTTATCAGACATTAGACAAAGTGGAATTTCATAAGTCTTGACTAGTATCTCTTTCTTGTAGTAATCAGAACAGTATGGATTTATTTTATTTACATGTTTGTTTTTAAAAACAGCAATGACATGTGCAATCTCGTCAAGCTAAAATCTACCACAGTTGTAAGTTCTATTATCCAATCGAACTATGTATTTTCTTCCTTCTTCATACACGTTGTATATGTAGTTTGTTGATTCCCTAACCTGAAAAATATTTTTTAATGTACAATTACGTTAATCATCATAGTATAGGAATCATAAAGATTATAGAATAATTATGTATAAAGAATAAGTTTTCAAGTTGTGGCATATTTTTCAAGATGTATCATAATGATACATTTGATTTCCAAATGTATCATTATGATACCGCTGGTATTAGAAAAGATATAATACACTGCAAAGCAACTTTGTGACAGTAACATAAATAGTAAATAACTTACCATCATATGTGATGACTTTGCCTCGTTCAATTGAAGAATTTGTTAAAAATTACCTCCTAATGAGATTTTAGCAAGAAAGCTAGACCAGTCTCTATTTTTACGGTTCTTAGCACCAAATAAGATTCTGACTTGTTCAAGAAAATCTAAAATTGTCAGTTCACGTACCTCAACAAGACAAAAGTTGATACATTCTGCAATGTTGGAAGTCATCATCCTTCTCCTATTTATTAGAGTATGAACTCATGACCACTTTTCGTATGCAGTATTTTCTAGATATTTCTTTACTCTATTGTCAATCTTTCTCACTTTACACATAAGCTCATCAAAATAATCTAAATTGTATGATTTAGCCATGGCAAAAAACTCAATGGTTAGCTTGTCCTTACTCTTTCTACAATTTATGCAGACATTATTCCAAAGATTCCCATCCATGTAACCTGTGGTAAACATAGATAGACTATACTAATAGCCTTGATTATGCTTTCATGTCTATCAGAGAAACACACATATTATCTCACTCATCGTAAGCATACTTAAATTACTGGAAATACCATGTCTAGGAGGAATCATTCTCAAAATCTACAACCCCATATGGAAGCAGTAATATATGACCTGAAACATAACATCAAACAATCATTATGTCTAATTTATGTAATACCTAGCATCATTTTGAAGGAAAACAATAAAAGAATGACTACGTCCAATACCTACTCCATCAAGTGTGCTAGATGAAATGAATGTTGTCTTATATGGTCCACTCTTATGACTATTGTCTACTAGCACTATAGGCCTACAATACTCAAATCCCCTATAAATAGATATAGTGCTATGAATAAATACAGGAACTCATTATCAAGAGACTTATGCATCCTTATATATGAATTTGGGTAAACCAAATTCAACATATATATGTAGGTAGGCATTTTCTTGTATCTGTCTATTGGTCACCCTCTCAATATCTTTAAAGCGCGTTGATTAGCACATCATGTCTTCATGTAATCTGTGTCCAAACCAAATTCTCACTTTTTATCTTCAATAATGTCACTTGGTGTGATTATTCTTTTATGGTTCAACAAATTTGAAGCCGTTACTCCAGCAATAAAAGCAATTGGGTGCATGTCGCTAATAAAAAACTGTCTTTTAATGGACAGGTATGTTCATCATTGAAATATCTTACTACGTAAGTATGAGAATCAAGCTTACATGAGGCCTTGAATAACCAATTACATTTCGGATCTTTGCATATCAAAACATAACTGAAAGAAAATAAAATAAAATGTATCACAAACTTGAATCTCTATTAAACTGTTATTAAATGTATCACATAGTTATATATTTATCTTACTACTTTATCACTAAGTCACTCTTTAAATATTAAATAAAAATTTTGAAATTACTCATATTTTTCCATGTATGCTACAGATTTCATATATATTAAATATTTTGATATCGATATGAAGTACAACCAAAATGTATCACATGGGAATTATATGTATAACATATTGTAACAAAATGTATCACCTATTTAGTGAAATAAATATTGTATCTACCATATGAATCACCATTACACACATATAATGATAACATATGTATCATTCATATGAATCACCATTATACTATAAAATCTCAAATTTTGTTGTACTTTATCAAGAAAACACAATGCACGGTAAGTAAATAAATATATGAATCACAAATTACAATACAAAATGTAGATCTACGATTATCACAAAATTTCCAGATGTATCACTAAAATATAATATCAACATTTGACGTTTGAACAACTAAAATTAAATCAAACCTCTATTTATCAGATCTCTCAGCTCTGAAATTGAACATGTGCATGATTGCATAGTTATGCATTACCGATATAAGAGTTTCTTTGTTTTTATATCATTGTTTCAACTTGACAACACCGTTATTACAATCTGTTATTAGTTCTTCACCACCCATATCAACAATAGATAGAGATTTAACATTATCAACTACAGCTACTGAAAGTTCAGACAACTCAACAATATTATAACACTCAATTGCAATATCATCTGCGTCGAAAGTATCACTATCAATTACAATATCATTTGTTGTAATAAATAAGGGATACATTCTGAATCCAATTGTATGTTTCAAAATCTCAAGAAAAAAACTCATAATTATATCATTATAAATCTCCAATGCTGATGAATTACCTCAAACAACGTATTTGGCATGAATTTTTCAGAGATACATCAATTTTCAATTGAATTAATATAGTATCAATTAAATCTTGATACAATGATTTTTTCGTGAATGAAAATACCTTCAACCCTATAGTTATCATACCTAATCTCTGAAATCCAAACACCAGAATAACGCAATAAGACAGACATGATCCCCATTGAAATTAAACAAAAAGTTGGAGAAAAAAGAACGAACAATTTTTTTGATATAATTGTATCAATACATATGGTTTGCTTCAAATTTGAAAGTTGATCAATGGGTATTTCCGATTTTGTGTATATCAGTAATCCAGAATGTAACTGATCAAGCATAATTTGCTCCGCAGAATATATGACAATCCGTTACTTCCTAAAATGCAAATCTTTTTTGTTTTAAATATATCACTAATTATTTGTATCACTCTATAAAATATGTATCACAAATTTAAAAATTACGGATATGATGAAATTTAACAAATTATTGAGATAAAGTTTTATAACCCTTAAACATTCCGAAATTTATGTAATTTTCCTTCATCAAATATATCAAGGCCCAACTCAAATCAAGTTTTACCCAATCAATATGAGACACTCTTAAGCATCACCCAATAGATTTCGAAGTAAGGAATCAACTCAAACTTTAAAATTTCACTAAAATTCGCACAAGAATTAATGCTCAATTTTTTAACCCAAAATTGACCCCAAATTCATCCTTACAATCCAAAATTGGAACCTAATATAGTTTAGTAATAAAAGAAACAACTTAGATCCTAGAAATGAGGCAAAAATTCACAAAAAATAGCTTCAAAACTCTTTTTTTTTTTTTTGCACTTTAAATGGTGCAGATTTTTTATGCGAAAATGGAGGGAAAATGGGCAAAATCAAGTTTGAATCACCTTCAAATGCTCTCAAATTTGATAGTTATTTTTAAATATTTTCAAAAATATTCAACAATACCCACTTGAAAATATTACCAATTTTCAAATTTTATTTTTTTTAATTTCTTTTCTGATTCTTTTTTGGAGATTTTCTAAAGATGCAAGCCAATGATTAAGAATTATTGGAACAATTCTTTAGCTTACTCTGGTACTAATTGATGTAAAACAAGATACAAGATATATTAATTCAAGAGATAATAAAGCAACTGAGGGGAGATAGTCAAGAAAGAATGAATAATCCCACAATTGAAGTAAACTAGAGATAAATAAATTTAAATTTGAGACTATCTAATTTGAAAAAATAATTACATGATTAATTCAAGGAAGAATAAAATTAAACTCATATATGAATAATCTTACCAAAAGATATTCAAGAGATATTCAATATAGAGACGAGGATAAACCCACAAACTCACCAAAGAGTATTCTATCTAAAAATATTGTCTAACTAAAATAATGTTCATTCTATTCTATTTATAGTGTTAGGCTTAGCTAAGATAGAAAATGTCATAAATATCCTTAGTTACATGTGCATCATATAAGATAAAAAAAAAAGACCCTAAAATAATGTTAATATTTTCTTGTATGTTGATTCTTGGCTTCCATACTCTCTTGAAACACTCCAAGAATTTGATGTCAAGTTGAAATCTATCCATGCAATGAGTACTTTTCGAGCTTGCATCATTTAATAGAGTTAATTTGCAGTTCATATGTAATACTGTCGAATATACTATTTGATATATATTTAATTTATTGTATAACAATCTTACACTTTTATTCGCCAAATAAACAATCTTAATTTGCATAACTAAACCACAAGATGAATGCACAAGTGTATAGCATCAAATCTTCATATTTTCAAAAACTTTTAAAATGTAAAACTAACTCTCAAGTAAAAACAACAAGGTGTTGCAGTTGCTAGTGACTTTCTATCACGGCCCGAACCGGGGCCCTAGTAGTGACGGGCATCCCAAACCAATGAAGGTCTGAGATAACCCCTTAGAATTATATTATACTCCCTCCATCCCATTTTACTTATCCCGAATTAACTTGGCACATTGATTAAGAAAAATAATTAATAACATGACTAGTTTACCGTAGTACCCTTATTAAATGATGTTTACATTTTAATTTGAAGAAAAAAGTAATTAATGGAAAGGGTAAAACATGGAAAAAAAAATTGTCTCTTCTTGATTTGTGAAAAATTACAAGTAAAATTAGAAATCAAATTAGGAAATTTGGGACAAGTAAAATGAGACAAAGAGACTATTATACTTATATATAAAGAGGATACCAAAATTTGGTAGTCCTCACAATGGCATTATGGTAGTTTTAATTTTCTTAAAATCCTCTAAAATTAAGGCATGTGTTGGTAAATTATTTTTCTCCTCTAAAATTATGACATGTAATTGTTAAGATTATAGTAATTTTAATTTTTTAAAATTCTATAAAATTGTGACATGTGGTTGGTAAATTATTTTTTCCCTTTACAATTGTGACATGTAGTTGATAAATTACTTTTCCCCCTTCAAAATTATGACATGTTGATTAAATTATTTTTTCTTCTATAAAATTGTGACATATAGTTTATAAAATTAATTTTTTCACACATTTCATTTCATGTCACCTGGGCATTTGCACTTAGTATATCATAATATGATAAACTACTCTATTTATTGAGTTTGTCTTTATATTTTTTTTATTATTGAACTAATCGATAATTCTCTCAAAAGATCTCATTATACACATATTTCTATTTTACGTGCTTTCAAGAATTTATCTTATTTATTATTATTTTTCGATGCACTTTAGTTTATGTTCTTTTTATATATTATTAACACCTACTCTTTTATGTGTTTAGTAAAAAATGTATTAATATAGTATTAAAAAAGATAAAATCCTTTATATAATAATCAATCATTAAAAAATATACTATGATTGTGGAGAACTTTCTTCCATTGCATGAACATTTCATAGCTCTTCTTCTTTTCTCTTACAATTTTACAAAAATATGTTAGTCCTCACAATGACATTATGATAATTTTAATTTTCTTAAAATACATTAAAATTGAGACATGTGGATGATAACTTTTATCCTCTAAAATTGTGACATAGTTGATAAAATTATGATAATTTTTACTTTTGAGAAAGTGCACTGTTTTCACCCTAAACTATATACGAAATTGCTGAGGCACACCCAAATTTTAGGAGGGTCCTATTACCCCCTAAACTAATTAAAACTATATTTTGGTAACCTTAGTGCCTATGTGACACATACGTGACACGTATGTGTGTCCACGTGGACCTTCAGTGTGTTGATTCACTGATGTGCCACGTAGGCACTATGGTTTTTAAAAATATGGTTTTAGTTTGTCCAGAGGGGTATTAGGACCCTCCTAATATTTGGGTGTGTCTCAGCAATTTCATGTATAGTTCAGGGTGGAAACAGAGCATTTTCCTTTTTTTTAAATCTCTAAAATTGTGACATGTGGTTGGTAAATTACTTTTTTCATCTAAAATTGTGGCATATAGTCGATAAAATTACTTTTCCCCCTTTAAAACTGTGATAGGTTGATAAAATTATTTTTTCTACTCTCAAATTGTGATATGTGGTTGAAAAAACTAATTTTTTCCACACATTTCTTTTCTTATTACTTGGGTGTTTGCACCTGGTATATCATAATATGAGAAATTACTCTATTTATTGAGTTTGTCTTTCTATTTTTAGTTGTTTAATTAATCGATAAATTTTCTTAGAAGTTCTCATTATAATGTTCTATTTTAGATAAATTACAAGTTGTTTAATTAAGTCAATTGAGAAGTATAAATATTTAATATCTAATAATTCATTTTATCTATAAAATTACTTGTATTTCATGACTTTATCAATGCATCTTCCAATAACATTATTTGTACAAAATTTGGACAATACTTATTCGATGACAAAATTAAAAAGGTTTATTTTTAAAATATCTCTAGCATCTTGATTTATCTTCAAATAATTAAAATAATCTTAAAAAATTAATATGATACATATATTTCTATTTTACATGTTTCCAAGAATTTATTTAATTTATTACTATTTTTCATTGCACTTTATTTTATTTTCTTTTTTATTTATTATTAAAACTTACTCTTTTATGAGTTTAGTAAAAAATGTATCAATAAAATATTTAAAAAGATAAGATCTTTTATATAATAATCGCTCTTTTTAAAAACATATTATGATTGTGGAGAACTTTCTTCCATTGAATGAATATTTCATAACTCTTCTTCTTTTTCTTACTATTTATATTACATAATATGCTATGAAAGAAGTTTGTACAAATACTTTAGGGATGAAGAATAGGAACAAAAAAACAGTTAAAATTGTTTTGATGTTTTGTGATTATACAAATTTATATTTTATTTCTAATGAACCAATTATGGTTTCATGTTAATTGATTTTTATAATTACCTTTTATGAATTGAATATAGTTGTTTGTGGATAATTTTATTCACTACTTATGAAATATTAATAACATATTTTAAATAGTGAAATTTAATTTTTTTTGATAATATTAAAAATGAAGGTAGTGGTATCAGTTATTATTAAATTACTTTAAAAATATCTTTTTGTTAATTGAAAATTAATATTCTTAAGCATAAGTTTTGTAAAAAGAACTAATTGATTATTGAGGTTCATTTTAACCCCCAAAAAATTAATTTTGTATAAAACTAAATTTAAATCATCACATTTATTTAGCATAAATTCATGTCTTTTTATCAAACTGTAACTACTTTACACATTTTATATGATGTTATTATTGTCACGACCCGAGGCTACCCCCTGGTCGCGACAACGGTGCCTACGATCACAAGTAACTACAAGTTAACGCATGAGATGGTACCTGTTGTGAGCACTGAATAATATACTAAGAATGAAGATATGCGAAAACAACTGAAAAAAGACATAAGGTTTTAAATACCGAAACATGATTAAATCTTAAATCTGATCGTCTGAAGACATACTCAAAAGAATGATAAAACATTTGATAAACTGACTAACTGCCTGATTGTTTGAAATTTCTAAAAGCCTCTAAACTGACTGAAAAGTTAATGGTACAGGGCCCAACTAACTCCAAACTGAACTAACTGAAAAGAAATGCGGAAATACTAAAATAATATAACAGGTCCTCAAAATATAAGGACTCACCACAACTGCTGCTGCTGATAAGTTGAACTGTCTAGGCGTGATTAGGAAACTGAGCATCTGAACCCATGAAATAAGACATCATAGTACGAAGAAAGGTATGCAATCAGTACTTTGAATGTACTAGTATATGAGATGAGGTTAGGCTGAAATGCATAGGTTCATGTGCATGAAATAATGACTGACTAAATAGCATGAGATAACTGATGCATAAATGCATGAAAGCTGTAAAATCTGGGAATGTATAAACAAGCATATAACATGATAATGAAATAGTCTGTAAACTGAAATACAGAAATCTGGTAACTGAATAACTGATGAACTGTATGCTATGGTCAAGCAAACCTAAACTGAATTCTATACTGAATATTAAACTGAGACTGTGGGAGGTATCATCTAACCGACATACCCCAATCTGATCTAATCAAGCTCAAACCTGTAACCCCAGTTGGAAAGGTATCAATACCATGCCACGAGTACTAACATGGGGTGTGTGGATCCACTAAATTAATATCTTGAAGGACTAATGAGTCACCCTCATCTGGTAGGTGCTCTAATAAGATATGTGTTACCCTCAACTGGCAGGTAAACACTTTATCAACTCTCAACTGGCAGGTTGATATCTGTAACCTATGCTGGCTATGTAGTTTTGGAACTAAGGGACTGCTACTAAAGGGCACACCCTCTATTGGCAGGTGATCCCCCATCCAGGGTTTCCTTGGTGCTAAATCCTACTCCCAACTGAATGACACTGATTACTGGACTGGACTAAGCTTAACTGAGCAAACAACTAATCATGATACCTAACTGAATAACAACGTTCATAGTTTATCTAAAATAGTTCTAAAGATACTGAAATTATGTAAACAGCTAACTATCGGGTGTTCATAACCCTTCAGCACGAAATTGAAGTATCAATAAGGACATGTAAAGCTTTAAAACCCATAATAAAGGATCTTTTCTCAAAACCCAACTTTTAGACATTTTATCAAACACATGGAAAGCATGAACTTAAGCATAGGAATGGGCAACGAATGTGATCAAAACATAGTTACCATACAAAAGCCATGAATTATGGATTTAACATGGAAATTTCATCATTCAAACATGTAAAGGGATCATCCCATCGAAAACACTTGTAAACATAATTTATAATCAAAATTCGTAAGAGTTTCATAGAGATAAATCATCATAAACATGTATAATTCATAATTTAAAACATAAAAATGGATTCTTGGACTCCATGGGTGGAAAGGGCCCATGGATGAACATCACGCATACCTTAAACCCTTAAGCTTGAAAAGAAACACAATCTTTATGCTTTTATTGAAAGTTCTTGGATTAGGGAACTTGAATTCTGGATTTCTTGGATAGAAAGGAATGAAATTGATGAACATAGGGGATGATTAGGGTTTATTTTTGAGTGGAAATTGGAGATATGGGTAAATAATGCCCTAACTGACGTTTTAATTCATGTTTTTACGAATTGGGTTTATATGAAAAGACGTAACTGCCCCTCAAGAAATTAAATCCGCAATTGGAATGCAGAGTAAAAGTCCACCACAATGCGATGAAGTGTTTATCGTTATACCCACCGCGACGCGTCACTATCACAGTGAGGTTCTGGAATTGAAATCCAAACACGACCCAATAAATGTCCGAAAAATTTGAAACTTCCCTTGGACATACTCCTTACACTCCTGAACATGAATTAACTTAAAAACTAACATCTCAGGGTAGGGAAGACAAATTTAAAAAATGTCAAAGTTAAGAGGCCAGAAAATAAGACTAAGTCCCTAACACTTAGTCAAATTTTCAAGCTTTAAGCCTCTTATGCATGCAACTAGGAGCTGAACTAAGCTAAGTATAATATGGGGCATTACAATTATAAAATATCAAATTTCTTGAGTTTGGGCCTGGGCTTATCACAGGCCTTAAAAAACAAGTAATAAGCATAGTCAGAAATAAGGTTGTGGAAATGAGCCCATAAGATACAAAGTTCAATATTTGAAATAAAGTAAAATACAAAATCTTAAGAACAAAGTACAAACCAAAAACCCATCACCGTCTACGAAGCCTATAACGTTAAGAATAACTCCTAAGTCGGGACATGGCTCCGACTATGTCATAAAAATCATAAAATGATAGAGGAAAAAAATAAGAGAAATGAACAATATCCTTCCAAATAATAAAGGGATCAACCCGAATATGAGTGTCCTAAAGCTGCACAAAACGATAAAAAAATATCTCTAAACCTACATTATGAAGCGATGTAGCATTCGAAGATAGTCAGTACGGTAAGTACCAGTATGCAACCCAAGAAAAGGGATAAAATATATAATTTACAAAAATCAGTCATAAAATACATACTCACCAACCATCAAGATAATAGGATGTTGGGGTTGGGAAAGGAACATGATATATCATCATTTAAAACTTCGTCCTAAACTATGTAGCTTTCTCTACCATCTATATACCCATAGGGTATATGGTCTAGTACTTCTCAACTAGCGGCCCCCAGTCCATCTTGGTTACACGTAGTGAGGTTAGGCAAGATTCAGCAATATATTGAGCCACCATATATATTGTCCTCATGTATAGAATTATCCTCATTTTGAGGATACTATATGGTCGATCCAGTTAAGGTACGACATTCTTATGCTGTCAGCCATAGGTTTTGGGCATTGGTCATAAGGACTAACACCTTTACGGTGAAGCTATATAATTTCCTTTAGGGCCTAATTAAAATACTTTTCACATAAGATTAATCATGGAGTCGTTCAATAGGCATATCCAAATTGATATCGTCATACCAAGACTTGCAATTCATTAATATCATGCCAAGAAAACATTAAGGACTTCTTAAACCCATCATTAAAAATCATAATCATATTCATCATTGAAGTGTGTAAAAATCTCAAAGCAAGTCATAATACAAAACACTTTTAACAATTCAAAAGATGGGTTATCATCTCTGTTCAATATCTTAATTCAAAGCTTTCCAAAGGACTTGAAAGTTATAATATCATCATTCATAACATTTAACGTTTCAAAATTTATACAATAAAAATGCATCGTTTCAATTATTTAGTTCAAATAACCCAAAACATGAAGTGGGTTGGCATTCATAACGTTATTGTACAAACCTGTAATCGTTGTTAAACCATAATATCACCAATCATACATAGAAATTCATTAAAACAAAAGAAAACCAATTTAAAGCTTTCAAAACTAAATTTCCTCAACCCAAGTTCAAATCAATTATTTGAAAATACATAAATAACAAGTAAATCGACAAAAAATATAATAATCATTAAGATAAGTAGTGTTCAACTGTAATACCCCATAATATTCTTAGCTCAGTTCGGCTTCTACTTGCATGCATAAGAGGCAAAATTTTTGAAAATTTCACTAAGTGTTGGGGACGTAGTCCTTTTTAAGGCCTCTTAACTTCATGGATTTTCAAATGGGTCTTCCCGACCCCAAGATGTTGGTTTTTAAGTTAATTCATGTTCAGGGGTGTAAGGAGCATGTCTCGAAGAAGTTTTGGATTTTTCATACGAGGATTGGGTCACGTTTAGATCACGATTCCAGTAGCTCATCATATAGTGCCGCATCATGGTGATAATTACGATGGCATATCTACCGCGTCATGGTGATCTAGCGATTTACTGCCCAGTTACGAATTAAATTCCTGAGGGGAAATTCTGTCTTTTCCCCTCAATCCAAGTCTTCATATCACGACTTATATCACCAGTTAGGGCATTATTTATCCCTTTTCTTTAATTCTCCTCTCAAAGAAACCCTATTCATCTCCCAAGAACATCAATACAATTACTTTCTCTCCAAGGAAACCAAGAATTCAAGTTCCCAAATCCAAGAACCTTTAAAGATACATCAAGATTGTTGTTTCTCTTCCAATATTAAGGGTTTAAGGTATATGTGATGTTCATCCATGGTCCCTTTTCACCCATGGAGTCCAAGAATCCCTTTTTATTTTTAAATGATGAATTTTTCATACTTAAGTTGAATTATGTCAATAAATATATTATTAATATGATTTCATGCTATAATTATAAGTGTTTTCAAGTGGAATGAGCCATTACATATTTTGAGTATCAAAATCCTCATAATTAAATCCCTAATTCATGGTTTTTGGTATTGTAACAATGTTGTTGTCGCGTGTTTTACCCATTCCTATGTGAAGTTCATGACTCTCATGTGTTTGATCAATTACCTAAGTTGAGTTTTGAATAATGATTTCCTATTATGGGTTTGAAAGCTTTTAATTGTCCTTATTTTTATTTCCATTCAGTGCTGGTGGGTGATGAACACCCGATACCTAGTTTACATAATTTCAGTATCTTAAGAATGATTTCAAATAAACCATGAGAATTGTCATTCTGTTAGTTACTATGATCAGTTGATTTCGTAGTTAAACATACTTTAGCCCGGTATCCGCGTCATTCAGTTGGGAGTAACACTTAGTACTGAGCAAATATAGGGATGGTGTCTCCCCTGTCAGTTTAGACATGAGGCATTAGTATCAGTCCCTAAGTTCCAAACTTACGGCGCCACCGTAGAGTTTGAGGCATCCCCTTCAGTTAGACATGGCACCTTCGTTCTTCGGGACATCAGCCTTGTGGAATCCACATCGTTAGTCAGTGTGTGTACCCTTTTCAAGGTACCGACACCCTTCCAACTGGGGTTATAGGTCGGATCCCGATAGCATATTGGGGTATGTCGATTTTAGTTAGCTCTCACAGTCTCAGTGTAGTATTCATTATAGAATTCAATTCAGGTTTGTTTGACCAAGGCATACAGACTTCCAGTTATTCAGTCATAAGATTTCAGTATTTCAGTCTATAAAGTATTTTAGAAATATTATATGCTTGGTCTTGCATTCTCAGATATTTCAGTTTTTCATGCATTCATGCTCAGTTATCTCATGCTATTCAGTCAGTCATTATTTCATGCACAGTTAGCTCATGTATTTCAGTCTAACCTCATCTCATATACCAGTATATTCAAAATACTGATCGCATACTCTTCTTTGAGCTATAATGTAATTCTCGATCATACCTAGACTAACTAGTGTTACAACAACATCAGCAGTGGTGAGTCCTCATCCTCCGAGGACAATTTTATCTTTTATTCAGTTATTTTAGCATTTCTTTTACCTAGTCAGTTGGAGTAAGTTGGGGTTGTCCCATCAACTCCATAGTCTGTCAGTTAGAGGCTTTTTTGAATATTCAGACAGCTAGTCAGTTTATCAGTATTATCAGTTGTATTTTAGTATTTTTATCAGATGTGTATAGACTTGTGATATAATCACGCTTTCAGTATTCAGATATATTTTGCCTTATCAGTTTATCTTCTGCAAACATGTTTTTTTACAAGATTACTCAGTACTCCCAGCAGGTACTAGCTCATGGGTTAGCTTTTGGTAACTTGTGACCATAAGCACCATTGTCATAACTAAAGGGTAGCCTTGGGTCGTGACATCAACATGCCTTTTTGACAGAAGGAGAAGAACTTGAATTTGAAGCCTTTGAAGATTGAATTTTTGAAAAAAAACGTTATTTGGTGTTCTTGAGAATGTGGGAGGAGAGAAATCGTATATTTGGGCTATAGGATGAGGGAAAACACGTTAGTATTAGTTATAGGATGATTTAGGATATAAATGACTAGTTTTCCCTTGAAAACTAAAGGGAAACATGAGTTTTAGTGTCTCTGGGAACTCAGGGCGTGCCACGCCCTTATTAGGACCCTCACTAGTTCGCTTGTAAAAATGCTCATAACTTTTCACTCAGGTATCGAATTAAGGCAAATTTAGATGAATTGGAAAGAGGACTCAATTATCTTTCATTTGATAGATATTTAGATCCCAAAGTCAATATATGTATAAATTTGACCCTTGTAGGATCGAATATCAAAATTCAATCGATAACAAAAGTTCTCAACTCAACTTTGCTCTAAGTGTTTCCTATGAACATTCTTCACATAGAATGCACTTTACACACTAGGTAAATGATCATGACACTTATATTGACATAGAAATAATTGGTTTTGGATTTATACACATAATAATGACGACTCGTATTCTAGCCCGAAAATGTGGGGTAGTAACTTATTAAAGCTTTATAAGCTTTAGAACATATACTCAAAAATTTAGATGTAACTTCATATTATGAATTCTCCCACAAAACAACATATATAGGCATTAAAAGAAAAGATCTTCATGACATCACCAAGTAAATCGTGTGAGCATGAATCATGAGACAATGAGACTCGAAATAAATATGATCTTGGGCATGAGTTCTATGGAACGTAATCATAACAACATAAGTCATGAATTATTTGAGCAAGTATCAGCCTAATTAATATTGATATAAGATACGGAATAAAAATTTTATAGTACATAAGAATAGAAGATTCCCCACCTCTAATGATACGTCTAATAGCCCCTTAAATTTAGCGACACTTCTCAACCATGCTCACAGCTACGAATACCACACTTCACCATTTCAATAATATAATTTCTCTGCATAACACATAACTGCGAGATCATGAATCTAACTTCATATTTCTTCCATGTTAAAGCATGACCCAAAGTTAAAAGGAGCTAGCTTAAGCTATGGGATCCTATACTCCGCATCCCTCCAAGAATCCAACTTTATCTTATTACTATAATCAAATTACCTCAGGTCTAAATCAAGGAGAACTATCCACATGACACAGTTGTCTGTGTATCTATCAATCACAACCTTCAAGATTATCTTTACTATACCTACTTTTTGGATCTTCTCATAAAAAAACCAGATACCTCAATCATTTTCACAAAGATTTTCACCACATGACTCTTTCCTAACTATTTCACATTACAAAAGTTCATCCCACTCCTCGCTCTTAATTTATAACATTAGCTAGAGTTGTCATGCCATAACTTTTACGATAAAGAATATCCACTCTCTTATCTAAAACATTGATATGGGTCCATAACCACTATTAACCAAACATAAGGAGGGTAATTGAGGGACAAGAGTACAAGTATCCTGAATTAAAGTGATACAATTCAATTATAACTTATATCAGTTGCACTACTAAAGGTGGGGCTTGAGATGTAATATACGACCCAATAGACATGAAAGGCTTCATATAACAAACACCTAGATAAAAAACAGAGGGTCGAAGCATGGACATAGGATGGATAGAGAACTCAGACCTTAGGCACAGGCATAATTTTAATGCATAAAGATATTGATAGAATATCCTCTAAAACCGAAGTGGGAGGAATTTTCTAGAATTAATAATAAATTTACCATTACTCTTCCCTGAAACTCACCACCATGAGAAAATTTAAGATCTACCTTAGTTCATAATCTCCCCCCTTATCTCAAAGGTCACTATCCTAGAAATGCAGATACATCCTTCCATTAAATCAATAAGAACATCACTCCGCACAATGGGGGTATCACTATGCACATGAATTCCAAACTCCCTCCTGACAACTTTATCATAAAGACACTAAATTCTTTCTAGGACATCCCCTTTAGGGATATTAATCTTAACTTTTACTAGCTTCTATAGCCATCACCCTATAATTAAAACTCTCATGGGCATACACATCTACATTAAGTAACACCCAACCATCCATTCTCCACTCATTATTTACTAACATTAAACCTTTAATCTCATAATCTGACAATTTAACAATATCTTTAAAACTATACCAAAGGATCACATGATCTATCTATATTTTCCTTAATTCAGCTCTATAGAACACCATATAACAAACCCCTAGCCTTCTCCATACTAAGAAATTCAAAAACATGAACTAAGTACACATGGCACTTATAACTCAAGACTGAGAACACCTTGTTCTTATAACTTAAGGCTCTTATCCATCTAATGATCTAGCTATAATTCATTGTTCCAACACTAGTCCTCATATATATATATATATATATATATATATACCGATATATATATATATATATATGCATATTTATAGATATATATATATATCATAATTATCCACTCAAACTTTTTGTAAATTATAAACCTAGGCTATTGCGCACATCATATCAAGCCTACCAATTTACTTCCAAAAATCTCGTGTCACTTTCCTCGAGCTAACATTCTTATCACCACAATCAACATCTAAAGTTCAAACTTAGTGTCTAGCATTAATTATGTACCGCCGATGAAATATCTCACATAATATACTAGTCCGTTAAATATAAAAATCAATATAAATCCCTTATTACACTTAACTACGACCTACAAGCACATCTTCTCCCTAGCAGTACTACTATACCTTAAAATTTACTACATATCCTCTCACCTGCTAAACTGACTTACAACTACTAGATAAAAATCAAGTGACCCTCAGTGTAGTAAAACCACATAATCAGGATAGTCTATATTAATCTTATAACATAACTTATTACGGTCTATTAGCACATTCTCCTTACTTATATCACATCTACTTACCCAGGCATTACTTTAAACTACCTTCAAAATTCCATAAACACAACTGAGCCCCTCTCTCCCTCCCTCCCCAACCTTCTAAAATTTCCAAATTGAATACTAAATTAATAAATTATCAGCCAATCCTATTTCAAGCAAATTCTAAATTATCATCACTAATTACTCTCTCTACTAACTAACATAAAATATACAAGTCCTTCAACAACCATATCCAATCACCATAAGAAGATAGCACCCTCAACACTCACTTAATTCTTACACAAATACAACAACATTTTTCACATCACTCTGACTTCTAAATAAATGACTTCATATCACTAACCTTGGGATCATCATATTACTCATAGGTCATAACACCCTAATTTATACAAGCTCTCAGGTTGGAATATTATCCCAGTATTCAGATACATATTTTTTTTCTTTAAGCGAGACATCTGCAATAAAGTTTTGAAAGAAACTGAATACACTTCTTACCTTGGGATGAAAAGAATGATTTATGAATATAGAGGTATATACTTGAATCAGTACACTTTGATGCACTAATGGTCTCTTTTCAAGTTCTTGTGCCATTTCATAACTTTTTGATGACTCAATTAGAAAAGACCGCATTATTTAAAATTTAAGCTTTTGCAATTATATCACCTCGATAATGAGACATAGCCAAGAAAAATAAAGCAAGGAAGGAATTTTCAAACAACTTTTATATGGATAACACTATTGCACGATCTAGACTATGAAAGAATGAGAAACATCTCCTAAATTTCTAGTAGCCTCCTGTTATAAATGTGGTGCACAACACACTCATAAGTAAGAATCTGCTAGACATAGCTTCATAACCACCCTGGAACCTTAAACCATGCTTTGATACCAAGTTTGTCACAACCCAAACTGGGGTCTTGTCCGTTATGAACATCCTAAATCAATAAAGGCCTGATATGATCCCTTAGCATTATATCATAAGCATAGTCACAAATAAAGTTGCAAAAATGGGCCCATAATATATGAACTTTAGCTTTTTAAATAAAGTAATATACAAAATCTAAAGAAAAAAATATAAACTAATAATCCACCACCATCTACGAAGCCTCAACTTTAAAAGTAACTCCTAAGTCGGGACATGACTCTAACTATGCCCTAAAAACCATAAAATGATGGAATAAAAACATAAGAGAAATGAATAATTATCTTCCAGATGTTGGAGAGCTTACCACTTATCACCATATGTCCAAAGAGAATATGAGTGTCCCAGAGTTGCATAGAACCATGAAAAAAATGACTTCGAACCTACATCATGAAATGATATAGCATCCGAAGATGGTCAATACGATAAGTACTGGCATGCAACTTAAGGAAAGGGATAAAATATGCAATTAACTAAAATTAGTCATAAAACATATACTCAACAACCATCAAGATAATAGGATGTTATGGTAGGGGAAAGGGACATGATACATCATTATTTAAAACTTAGTCCTAAACTATGTAGCTTTCACGCCATCTATTTACCCACAATCTTATGGGTCTAGTACTCTTTAACTTGCGGGGCCCTAATATATGATGGCCATATGTACTGAGATTAGGTAGGAGTAATCAATAGATTGATCCATCATAGATATTTCCCTCGTGTTAAGGACTATCTTCATTTTGAGGATACTAATTGTTCATCCAATTAAGTTACAACATCACTATACCGACAAATATAGGGCTCGGGCGTTGGTCACGAGGACTTAGGCATAGTCACAAGGACTTACTCCTTTACGGTGAAGCTTTATATATAATTCCCTTTAGAGTTCTATTAAAATACTTTTCACATAACATTAATCATGGAGTCGTTCATTAGGCATATTTATATTGGTATCATCACACCAAGACTTGTACGTCATTCATATCATACCAAAACAACATTATCATACAAAATTAATGACTCCTTAACCTCATCATTTAAAATCATAATCATATTCATCATTAAAGTGTGTAAAAATCTCAAAGAAAGTCATAATGCTAAACACTTTTAACAATTCAAAAGATGGGTATCATCTGTGTTTATCATCTTAATTCAAAGATTTTTCAAAGGACTTGAAAGTCATAATTTCAATCATTTATAACATTCAAAATTTTAAAATTTATATAATGAAATGTATCCTTTCAATCATTTAGTTAAAAATCACCCAAAACAAGAAGTGGATTGAGGTTCATAATGTTATTGTGCAAACCCACAATTGTTGTTAAACCATAATATCACCAATCATATAAAAAAAATCGTTAAACCAATTTAAAACTTTCACCACTAAATTTTTTCAAACTTTATTCAAATCAATTATTCGAAAATACGTAAATAACAAGTAAATCGACACAAAATAATAATCATTAATATAAGGAGTTTTCAACATGCCTTTTTGACAAAAGAAGCTTGAGAAGAACTTGAATTCGAAGCCTTGGAAGATTGAATTTTGAAGAAGAACCTTTATTTGGTGTTTTTGATAATTTGTGTGGAAAAATGATGGTATTTGGGTTATAAGATGAGGGAAAGCACATTAGTATTAGTTATAGGATGATTTAGGATGTAAATAACTAGTTTTCATTTGAAAAACTGAAGAGAAATGTGAGTTTTAGTGTTTTGGGAATATGGACGTGCCACACCCTTAACACGGAGCATACAGAGGATGCCACTCTCTCATCGCGGATCCTCACTGGTTTGCTCGTGAAAATGCTCATAACTTTTCATTCGGGTATCGAATTAAGAAAAAATTGAATGCATTGGAAAGAGGACTAAATTATATTTCATTTGATGATTCTTGAGATACAAAACTTAATATATTCTAACAGTCATATACATATAAAGTTGACCCTTGTAGTATCAAATACCAAAATTTAGTCGATAACAAAAGTTCTCAACTCAACTTTGCTCTAAGTGTTTCATATGAACATTCTTCATTGAGAGAGCACTTTACACACTAGGTAAATGATCATGACACTTGTATTTACATAAAAATAATTGGGTTCAGGTTTATACATATAAGTATGATGGTTCGAATTCTAACTCAAAAATGTGGGGTGTTACACTTTTGTTCATACTTAGCCAAACAATTAAGTAGCTTTGGATTAAAAAAATGATTTTTATGCCTTTATAAAAATCTAGGTAAAATTGAGTGACTTTTTAACTATAAAGAATAGTTTAATAATTTTACTACAATAAAAAGAAAATTGAGTTAATGAGAATTTTTTTCTATAAAGAATAGTTTAATAATTTTACCACCATCTGCAAAATCAATTCAGTTATAATTGATCTTATAATATGATTCAAAATGTATTTGCGTACTTACTTCTTGTTGCTGATCATTTTTTACTATTACTTGTCTCACTATACCATTGATTATCATTGTTTTTACTGCGATTAGTTTTAGTTAGTTGCTCATCAGTTAATTGTTAGAATAGTGAGCTGTCATATGAAGATTCTAGATGAAGTTAGTTAATAGATATTTTCCTCTTCTAACTCAGTCTATAAAAGACTTGAGTATACACTTCTTTGTACATTTTTTGCAAGGCAGTTATAAAATTCTCTCTCTATTGTTCTTGCTTCTTCTTCTAAAAGTTCCATTGATACAGTCTTAGTTGGATAGGATAAATCTTCATATGGTATCAAAGCAGCTATAGTGGCTGTTTCTACACTAAACTTCAGTTGAGTTTAGGCATCATCCAGCAAGTTAATCATACTGGAGTTTAGATCTCTTCTAGCCACACAATTGTAGCAAAACTGTGGTGAATAATGGCACCAAAATTATTTAAAATGATCCTCTATTCATTGGATCTTCAAGTGTTATGAGGCTATACTAATTCTAATTAAGTTAATAGGAACTAAGAATTAAGAAATATGGAAAATATCAATGAAAATTTCATTATTAGAAAAATGGAATTATGGATTTGTTATAGGGACATGTAAAAAGGAATCATACAGAGATGACTTGCACGAGCAATGATAGATGTACTATGCAATTATACTGTCATGGCTGATGAACACAGTGAGTGAAGTTCTCCTCAGTGGAATTTTATATGCTACGAGTGCTTATGTTGTGTGGACTAATTTGCAGGAAAGTTTTGTAAAGGTAAATGAATGTGTGTATATCAATTGCATCGAAAAATTACCATACTCTCACAAGGTACTAATTTTGTATCTCAATATTAAACAAAACTAAAGACCTTATGGAATAAGTATGATGTTGTTATACCTTCACCTAGTTGTGATTGTCAAAGATCAATGAATTATATGGATCACCTATTGCAAATCAAGTTGATATAATTTTTAAGTGGATTGAATTATTCTTATGATCAAGCACTAAGGCAAATTTTGTTGAAAGAAACTGCTCCAGCATAAATCAAGTATTGCTATTCTGATAAAGGATAAGATACAACACTCGACATGTGTAGCCACTATGGTTGGAAGCCAAATCAAAATTCTATCGTTGTAAATAGAAATCAGGGAAGAGAATATTATAAAGGAATAAATATGAATCCTGCAACATCACTGGCCACACCAAAGAAAACTACTATAAGATGATAGGATATCTAGTAGATTGGAAGCAAAGGAAAAAATTGAAAATGGAAATTTTAACTTTAGAAGTATGACCAACCACCAAAAATCTGGTAGTTGTGCAGGGCATAGATATAGTAAACATGGACATGTTTCTCAAGGAGGAATTAGAGGTATCTTTGCAGAAAATAACATCCCTAGTGGATCATATGATCATACTGACACAACATCAACTAGAAAGGCATCAACCATCTATGAGGGAAATGATGTTGTTCTTTCAAAAGGACAAGCCTTTACTAAAGAAGAATACAGACATATCTTAAATATGATATACAAAGATGCCACAGAACTAAGCAGGTCTATGTGTCAGCTATCATAACTTGTTTAATGTCACATACTTCTTCTTGGATAGTATAGTTGGTACTTCTCACCATATAACATCCAATAGATATATGTTGAGAGATATCCATAACATGGCTAAGTCACAAAGAGATCAGGTTCATTTACCTATATGAGATAAGGTAAAGGTAACTCATATTATAAAGCATACATATTTGAAGATAAAGAAATGGAGAATATTCTATTAGTGTCATATTTCAAATTTAAATTGTTATATGTCTCCAAAATCACAAGGGAATTATCGTGTTTTTTATCCTTTTACCTTAATTTTTGTGTCTTTCAAGACCTCTTTAGTGGTAGGGTCAGGGGAATTGGTAACAAAAATGATTTTGTACATCTTCAAAAATAGAACTGGACTAAAGCAGCTAGAAAATAAAAGATACAACTCAAGAATAACAGTGGCTACAAATGTGACAAAATCTGATGTCAAGTTATGGCGTTCCATACTTGTACATCCTTCTTCTAAAACTTTAAAGCATCTAAATTTGATGTAATGTAGTAATAATTATAAGATACTTCATACTTGACCTATTTTTCCATTAGCTAAACAAGCTAGACTTTCTTTCCCTTTCAGTAATTTTAAAGCATCTGTATTATTGGATTTTCTTGGCATGGATCATTGGGAACCATATAAATCCCCTACTATTTACAAGTAGCATTACTTTTGTAAGACCTTGTAAATTTCAACCAATCTATCTTTGTTCTTTCCATATGTGTAATGTTAATTTTTAACGTGAAATATGACAAGGTGTCTTTTGAAAAAGTTTTGAAATTTTTAGAAGGAGTTGAGACCATTTTATGACCCCGAGGTAGTGAGGGTCAGTGATAGTAGCATGGCATGACACTTAGCCTCCGCGATAAGAGCGTGGCACACTGGCTAACCTCCACAATAGCGGTATACTACCCTACTACATAAGTTTTATGCAGTTTTGTTTTGTTAGCTTGGGCTGGGGGCTTTTTGGTCCTTTTCACTTTAAAAACATCATAAACATCCCCCAATCCCAGAAAACCCCCAAATTTACTAAGCTCTACATTGTTCTCTCTTCTCTAACGCCCAAGTCAAGAAATTAAAGGGGTTTCTTAAGGATTCCATTCTCTAAGTTTTAAACTTCATATTCTTGTAATTTGTAGGTATGTTGCTTATTTTTTAACTTGTATTTTACATTGTGGCATCAATTTATTCAATATTGTGTGTTTTGAATGATAGGTTTGAACTTGTGTTGAGGGTTTTCATTTGTTAATACTTGAATTACTTTTTCTTTTTTTTTTAATGGATTATTCATGCTTAAATTGATAGCTTTTAGAATGGAATTGGGGCATTGTTGTAATGGTTGAAATGGGTGACATAGGTTTCACCAAATTAATGTTCTCTTGAGATAAATTTAGGGGCTTTCTCTGGACTTGGGTGTCTTGGGATACCCATCACGGCCAGGCCCTTATTTGGGTTGTGATAACTTTCTTACAGTTGTAGATGATCATAGTAAATTTGTATAGGTTTATTTGTTGTAATTAAAGTCTGAAACTATTGTTGCTTTCAAAATTTTTCTGTTAATAACCAAAACTCAATTTGACTTTCATGTTAAGATTGTGATCTCAAACAATGGTACTTAGTTTTATAACCATCAGTGTATTGAGTTTTTTTCAATATTTGGGGATATTATATCAGAGTAGTTGTCCTTATACTCCACTGCATAATGGCATAGTAGAAAGAAAACATAGGCATATTCTTGATATTGCCAGAGCTATCAAATTTCACTCAAAGCTACCAACCAAGTTTTAAGGATATTGTGTTAATTTTGTAGTGCACTTAATGAATAGACTACCATGATCAGTTCTAGAAAACAATACTCCTTATGAACTATTTTATTACAAAGCGCCTATGTTATCACACCTAAGGGTCATAGGGTGCTTTTGTCATGCCTCAATCTTACCAAGGGGGGATAAAATTTCATTAAAAGTTCCTCCTGTTATCTTGTTAGGATACTCAGAATTGCATAAAGGCTATATATTACTGGATATTTCCATATGCAAGATCTTTATGTCTAGAGATGTGTCTTTCATAGAAGATGTTTTTCCTCGTACTGATGCTAAGCCTAATATTTCCTCCTCATTTCCAGCTTTACATGGCTCTCCTTGGGAGATAATTCATGATTTATATCCAAATATGGACATTAATAATTAAAATTTGATTGATTGTACACTTAAGACTGCCATATCATCATTACTATAAGAAGGACAGCGTTCTTCGACCCCGATTACAGATGAGACATTACCAAATTAAGTTACAGCTATTGTTCCATCACCTATTGTAGAGGATTGTCCTTAGCTAGGATAAAGGATTTTTCTACTATCAAAAGGTCTCAAGTAGTACCAGATATCAGATGGATAATTACCTATCAAATGATCGTGTTACTCCTCAATATCAGTGCTATGTGAGCAAACTTACTAATCCTATGGAGCCTAGGACTTTCAGGGAGAAAGACAAGGATAATAGATGGATTACAGCTATGAAATAGGAGATCCAGACTCTTGAAGACAATCAAACTTAGGAGGTACTTAATTTGCCACCTGAAAAGCTTACAGTTAGATCTAAATGGGTGTGTAAGATCAAATATCCAAAAAAATGGTGAAGTGTAAAGATATATAGCAACGTTAGTTGCAAAGTGCTATAGTCATCTAGAAGTCTTGCACTATCATGGTATCTTTCTCTTGTTGCCAAGATAGTAACAGTGAGGTGTGTCATTGTTTTAGCTGCATCTAAAGGCTGGAACGTGTTCCAAATGGATGTATATAATGCTTTCCTTTAAGGTGACCTAGATGAAAAGGTGTATATGGACCTACCTAAAAGTTTCAAGCAACCAGGAAAGACTAAAGTTTGCAAGTTTCTTAAATCCTTATATGGTTTGAATCTAGCTTCTAGGCAATGGAATATCAAGTTAACTTTTGCATTGTTAGATATCGGTTTCTCTCAAAGTGCACATGATTATTCACTCTATAATCTTAAGAAATCTTAGACATAGTAATTCTTCTACTGTATGTTAATGATCTTCTCATCACTGGGAGCAATGATCAGTTGATTAATGTAGCTCAGAAAACTCTACATCAAAATTTTAAATTGAAGGATCTAAGTCAACTCAAGTATTTCTTAGGAATTGAAGTACTGAGATCAATTTCAAGTGTTATCTTGAACCAAAGAAGTACATTCTCAAGTTAAATCAATGACACAGGTCTCAGTGGTGCTAAGCCCACTCCTACCCCCTTGGAGTTCAATATATAATTAATCTTAGCATATTATGATAGGTTAATGGTTTACTCGTGATCAGATTTTACATGCTGTAACTTCCTAAAGAAATTAGTTGAAAAGCTACCATACGCTAATATTACAAGACCAGATATTTTTATGCAGTGCAAACTATAAATCAGTTCATGCATGCTCCTAAAAAGTCTAATTAGGAAACAGCTACAAGGGTGGTCAGGTATTTGAAAGGCACAGTTGGTCAAGGTATTTTCCTACAGGCTAAACCTCCATCCACATTGACTTATTGTTTTAACTCTGACTGGGTTGCCTACCCCAACACCAGGAGGTGAACTACAGGCGATGTGATCAAGTTTGGAGAATCCTTAGTTTCTTATAATTCTAAGAAAGAGCAAACAATCTCTAGAAGCTCAGCTGAAGCTAAATATAGGAGAGTGTTTCTACTATAGTTGAGGTCACTTGGCTTCTTGGCTTGTTTAATGAGTTAGGAGTATCAATTCAACTACTTGTTGGCCTCATAAGTGATAGAAAATCAGCCATTCAATTAGCAGTGAATCCTGTTTTCCATGAGAGAACAAAACATATAGAGATAGATTTTCATTTCAACAAGGGTAAAATCAAAGCGAGGTTGCTTGAGGATAAGTATGTCCATTCTCAACAATAGATTGTAGATCTACTGACAAAAGGTCTGAGTCCGACTCAACATTTGCATCTTCTAGGCAAGTTTGGGGTGTGTTTAACATCTTGCACCCTGCAGCTTGAGGGGGTTTATTGCTAATCATTTTTTACTATTACATTATTTCACTATCATTGTTGTTACTATGATTATTTTTAGTTTGTTTCTCATAAATTAGTTGTTAGAATAGTGAGTTATCACATGAAGATTCTAGAAGAAGTTAGTTACTAGATATTTTCCTCTTCTAACTCAGTCTATAAAAGGCTGAGTATACACCACATTGTATAATTTTTTCTAGGTAATTATAAAATTCTCTCTCGGTTCTTCTTTCTTCTTTCTTCTTCTTCCAAAAGCTCCATTAATGGAGCCTTTGCTGGATAGGGTAGATCTTTAAACTTCTAATTAATGTCATGTTATCTAGTTTGGACTGAAGGTATCTAATTGATATACAACCATTGATCAATAAGTAAACAAGAACAAGAATAATGAAAGATTGTTAGTGTTTGACAAGGAAGAAGAGAATTAAAGAAGAAAAAGAAAAAGACTTGAGAAAATTGAAGGAAAGGTGTCTTTTCAGTCTTGAATGAAGGATTGGTGACATTGACCAACTTAACGGGTCAAACATCATTAGAAAAATTGATTAAGTTAATTATGTACTTTATTAATATTTTCAAAACTTTCTAATCTTTTAAAAAAATACAAATCAACCCACACCCCTCTTTAATCCAAATTAACTAGTCTCTCTCCTCTCTTTCTCTCGACAGCTTCTCTCAACTTTTTTCCAACTAATAGTTCTACAAAATTCTCCTTCCAATCCCTGGTGACTTCAAACTCCGATGAAAAATAGTTAGGCGAGTGCCGTTTTGACTTTCAACTGTCAATCGAGGTGAAGACCTCTCCGGCGACAACAACTTTGAGTTTTTTGTTGTCTCATTTCCTTTTGTATAGGTAAAAAATTATGAAGAAATAGAGGAACTCGAAACAACTACTCTTCTAGTATTGAAATGTGGACTAAATAAAATCCTAATTTATAGCATTTCTTCTTTTTATTGTCTACTGTTGATTCGAATTTGTTGGTGATTTTTGTTCACAGTTGATGTTCTTAGTGTGTGTGTGATGTGTTGGTGTTGCTGGGTTAATTTGTTGTTTGTCTTGGTAAAAATGGTGTTGCAACAGATAAAGACATCTGATGTAACAAATGAAAATATCAGATACAACAGATTAAAATCTTATGCAACTATGAAAATCTGATGCAACAAATGAATAATCTAATAGATCATTCATCTGTTGCGACAGACGACTCTTCTATTTGGAAGAAATCTAAACAATATTGATCCAACAAATAACTCATTTTGCAATAGATAAGTGATATGTTTCAATAGTTCAGTGATCTATTTTTATTGTCTCCAACGGTTTGCTCATCTGTTGCAACAGGTCAGTTATATGTTGCAACAGATAACATACTTGGTGCAATAGATTAGTGATCTATTTTTATGGTTTCCAACCAATTACTCATTCATTGCAACAGGTCAGTTATATGTTGCAACAGATAACATACTTGGTGCAACAGATTAGTGATCTATTTTTATGGTTTCCAACGGATTACTCATTCGTTGCAACAGGTTGGTTATATGTTGCAACAATAAACTACCTGGTGCAACAGATTAGCAATCTGTAATATGGTTTTCAATGGATTACTCATCCATTGCAATGGTTTGGTTATATATTGCAATAGATAAAGTACCTGGTGCAACAGATTAGTGATCTGTTTTTATGGTTTCCAACGGATTACTCATCCTTCCAACAGATTGGTGTGTAATATATTAGTGATCTATTTTTACTATTTCCAATAGATTACTCATCCTTGCAACAGGTTGGTTATATGTTCCAACAGATAAACTATCTGGCGCAATAGATTAGTGCTCTATTTTTATGGTTT
The DNA here is from genome assembly GCF_002878395.1 of Capsicum annuum. NCBI lineage: Eukaryota > Viridiplantae > Streptophyta > Magnoliopsida > Solanales > Solanaceae > Capsicum > Capsicum annuum. The sequence continues at coordinate 66,042,423 of NC_061115.1, forward strand.
CCAACGGTTTACTCATCCATTGCAATGGGTCGGTTATATGTTGCATCAGATAAAATACCTGGTACAATAGATTAGTGATCTATTTTTATAATTTTCAATGGTTTACTCATCCGTTGTAACAGTTCGGTTATATGTTGCAACAGATAACATACCTGGTGCAACAGATGTGTGGTATGTTGGAACTGTTATTTTACCGTTATCTATGTTAGATTTACTGTTATCCATTTTTAATGATGCATTAATCAATTATAATCTATTTTATGTTCCTATTAATTTTAGATAATATGACTCCAAAAAAAAAGAAGAAATCGAATCAAGTCCAAGTAAAGGAACAAGTGCAGCAACTCGGCTACATCACCAGTCTATGAGTTTGTTTTACAAGCATTATCTCAATCAGGAGTAGAAGTTAATGAACATGTGGAGGAGGAATGTTTGAAAAGAGATGATCCAAATACTAATAGCCCTTCCACCAAAAAGTTGGTCAAAACCTTCATCATTGATCATTATCCTGTGAGAATGTAGTGCGATGGTGCCACAGATTTAACAGATGATTTTGTGGTTAAGTCAGCCATGGGAAAATCTTTCGACGCCTTCAGAAAAATACTTTGAGAACAAAAATTAGATTCTTATTTCAAGAAAAGTTGCTTTGATCAATATCTTGATTTGCTGGAGGACAACAATGCTCGTTTCCAGATGAAAATGGCATATGATCTTCTCAAGCATAGATTTTGTATGAAAACAAAGACAAGATGGATGAGGTGTGGATAAATTACTATGGCATAGCTGTTTGTTTTGGTTGGAAGGAATTTGCCATAGTTACCGAACTAAAATGTTATCCTCCTTCTCTCTCTCAAGTTATACCTACTCTGACCCAAAACAAACACCCCGCACACCCAAAAAAGGCAAAGGTAAGTCAAATAATCGTGAGGACCTGGTGTCCATTGTTGGTCCAAGCTTCAAAAATAAAAATTTGATAGAAGCATTGAAAGGTAAAGGACTCTCAAATAAGCACAAAAAATCATTGTGTTTGGTTTTGTTTGTACATAATACTCTTTGGGCGAGAGATGGTAACAACAACATAAGCCTCGATTTAATAAATCTCTTCGAGGATCTTAAGGAATTTAACAGTTATCCTTGGGGCTATATCTTCAAAATGACTATCCAATATTTATTGACTCCGTTAACACCAATGACAGTCAACTTATATGACTTTCCATGGGCCTTCATGGTAAATATTTCTTTTATCATGATATGATTCATCAGTTTTTTATTCAATAATGCTTTTGATTTATTGGTGTTATGTTATAGGCTTGGTCATTTGAAGCCATTCCTTATTTGAGTCAACAAGAGAACTACTAGTAAGAAGTTTCCTGTCCAAGAATCCTGAGATGGTTGTCAGCCAATACTAATAAAAATACAAAATTTCTTGATCATTTTATCCCCTCGAAGGAAGCAGTAAGTTCAATTCTAATCAATTTTTCATTTTAATTAATGATTATTTTAAATGATTTCATCATCATTCTAATATATGTACTGATTATTTAAAAGTGTCCATCAGTGGCTTGTTCCGACCAACTGAGAGTTGAAGATGCTATTTTTTCTTACTTTACGGTCTATGCAAACTTTATCGAACCCTAAGGTCATTGATGAAATAAAAATGGAATTGTTTAGAGCAACAGCCATTAGAAGAAAAATAATTTTGGAGGGTGGGCTTATTGTTGTTGATGATGGTAGTGGTAGTGGTGCTGCTATTGGGGCTAATGATACTCCTCTTACAGTTTTTGAAACAAAAATCCATTATGATTATGATCATACTGGTTGTACAAATTTTTCTCCAAATTTTGCCACATATAGCGAATGTTCTGCATGCAAATGTCAAGACTACAAGGCAAAATACGATGGAGTGATTACTACTATTAATGCACTAACTGCATCTGTAAATAAAAGAGTATCTAAGAGGAGTGTCATTCTATTAAAGAGGATTTCATATCCATACACTCTACTAGAGATAAAGGTGGCAAAGAGGAGAAGGAAAGATACTTCCAAGGCATCATCAAGCATTGAAAAAAGAAAAATTACAACGCCTCTATCTTTGTCTTGCACCGTTGTTCAGTGTACAAGGGCCATAGAAGAGAAACATGAGCTGGAGAAGGTGAATGTACATTATCTATTCCAATAAACAAATAGGCACATATCTATTTCAATAGTTGATACATCTGCTATAAATTATCAAACAGATATACACATCTATTGCAATTATTATCTAACCTGTTGCATCAGATGCATTATCTGTTGCAACAGATGAGTCTTGTGTTGCAACAGATAGGTCATCTATTTGAAATTATCATACTGCTCTAATTTACCTATTCAAATTTGTCCCAACAGATGATCTATCTGTTGCAACATAAGGCTCATCTATTGTAACAGATGGATAATCTATTGTATATCTGTAATTAGCATTGATAACTTTAGGCTTTCCAAGTGGATATCACAGTAGAAACCACTGCTGAAGAGCATAATATCATAGTTGATAATCCATCAACTACTTCTAAAGAATAAGAAAAAGTGAAGCCTATCAGTTCGGGAGAACGAAAGAATTACCCGTTTGAAGGGTTCAACATCTCAGATGAGGCTCAAAAAAAACTAACACAGTTGATCAATGACTATTCAGAATAGACTGTCGATGGGCTGTTAAAGCATCATGCAAACAGGTACATAAATCAATTTTTAAAGATATGGTTTATACAATTCTTGTTGTAAGAACGTGACATTAACACATATAAATCATCATGTAGAAAACAAAATGACGAACGCTACAAAGTGAACGAATCGATTCTTGGTTTTAATATATTCGACCTTGTTGTTGCACATCCCAGAATGAAGAATTGGTTCTATTTAATGTCACAGCCCCAAACTTTCTATAATGATGAGGTTTAAATGTCATACATATTACTATTAATTAATACTTTATTTAATTGCATTTGTGTATTAATTTTTTCGTCACGTAATTCAAAATGTTTGATAATATGTGCAGCACATCGATGTTATTTTTTACTACCTCCGAAAGAAGGCTAAGTTGCAAACACAAGAACAATACAGATACACGACAGGCAATTATTTGTACAAAGTTTACATCAATAATGCCTACGATAGGTATTATCAACAACAGCTAGAAGTTTCCCGAAATGAGGAATTCTTAATCAACATCATCAAAGGTTTTAGCATCCTATATAGCTTACCTTGGCCTTTATCAATGAAGTGTACATCTTAATCAATTATAGTGATGAATTCCATTGGGTATTGGTTGTCGTCGTTCTAAAAGAGAGGCGTACCCGAGTTTATGACTCAATGTCGCGAAGGAGATGTTTTAGGACGTCGTCTGAGATACAAAATTTGGCCAAAATATTGCCTACTTACCTTGATATGAGTGGATTCTTGGACCAAAAGGTTCGTACTGATTGGTCAACGATTGAAGCATACCGGGATAAAATGGGTAATTCATTTGATGTACAATATGTTAAAGAAATTGCTCAACAAACCATTGGTATCCTATAAGTTTAAGTGTCATGATTTAGTTTTATTTCACAAATTTCAGAATGCTTGCATGAATGGCAAGATATGGATTATCTATTTTTTTAAATGCAAAGATTGCGGTTTTTCTGTTGCTACGTACGCCAAGTATTTGAGCGATGGATTATAAGTACCAAATGATGGACTTGATTCCTAATTACTCCACAAAATATATTATTCTCTTTTATGGAACTAAGGAGAAGCGGAAGCTCAGAAGCCTTACGCAAGTGATATTAAATATCCACGATGACGAAAGCGGAATTTCGTAGGATCGGATGAAGAACAACTTGTTCATATTGAGTAGATATTTATAGCTTGAGTCCATTAATGTAATAATTTATCCTTCTTGGTTTAACTTGTTTATTTATTTGTAGAGTTGATCATTTGTACCCATAATGATTTTTTACATTTCATTTATTTGTTGAGTTATTTCATGTAATTTCCGAAGGCTTCAACTTATTTTATACTGTCTATGAATATAATTTAATCCTTAGTTTTGACCATGTTAATTAAATGGAATACTAGATTCAAATATTGCAATAAATAATACATCTGTTGCAACAGATGACATATCTTATTAAATAGATTTAGACATACGTTGCAATATGAGATACAACACGTAGGTCATCTGCTGTAAATTATATAACAGGTCTTCCTACTTTCTTGATTTTTTCCAACAGATTACCTATTAGTTGCAACAGATAGATTATATATTGTAATAGATTGGATATATATTGCGATAGACAGACTGGGAAACATCTATTAATGCAACAGATGACCAACTTATCCCAATAGATAATCAATCTATTACAATAGGTATTATATCTACTACAATAGATATACTATCTGTTGCATTATAAAAATTCGACTTGGCCAGTATAAAAATTATTGCCACTACATGTAAAGTGAAGTGGCTTGAAATGAAAAATTGTTATTGTGTTCATCTCCGTCTTTGTACATATTCTTCTTTATACACGGGTTCCAACTATTTAGTTAGTACCCCATAAGCCCAGACCCATTGCATCTTTTCCAAAACGGCGTCGCATATACCGGTCATTTCTTTGTCGGTCAGCAAACACTCAATGTATGCAAGAGAGTACGGCCCACACACTGCACCGGTTTTATTTTTTGGGAACTAGATGTTCTTATTTTGACCTTCAAAATCTCCTGATTCCTTTGTCAAGACTTCAGCCGGCAAATGATCCATCACTTACTCAGCGTCAATAACTTGGACAACAACTTCAAGAGTGGCTGCATGTGGGCTAAAAACATGTCCTCACTAAAGACAGGTAAGTTGCAGTCATAAACCTTAATCTTTCCCTCGTAGAGTAGTATCTCAATAGCAAGAAAATGTTTGACTTCTACTTTCATGACTGCAAGGATTCTCTTTGCCTTGGTCCAACTCTTTTCGTGTGGATATGGCCTTTTCTTTCTAACATATTTAATCGTTTCTTCATCCCATTGGAACATAAAAACTAACTTACCAAATCCCGGGCCACTGGAATCAACTAGCTTAGGGAGATTAGCGTACCTATCCTTGAAATTATTATAGAAGTTGAGGTCCATTATCCTATCGATAGAATCATAAGCATCCGGGTATGCTAATTGCCTACCCTTCATGAGGCAGATAATTTCATCAACATACTGTGGTATAAGAAGACAATTTTTAAATAGGTTAGTAATTGTAAAGAATAAAAACACAGTGGAAAGAATCCAATGCAGAGGGTTCTCTAAATCAGTTCACAAATTACCCAGGCAACGTAACTTATGCAACAGATGTGTATTATGTTGCAATAGAATACTAAGTTGTTGCAACAAATTACATATCTGCTGCATAGATTCTTCTTCATGGAGTAAATTAGAAGGCTAGGTTAGCAAAATTAAACTAACATTGTCCTCTTACCTTTCATATATATTTTTCATATTCGTGAAGTCTTTGGTGGTAAATGAATGCATGGTGTATTCTTTTCGAACCTTCGTTCTGCCATTCATGATTTCTTATAGTTCCTTCTTATTCTCCTTGTTAAGTACCATGAATATGTCCACCTTCTTCAGCGGCTCCTAAACTTTAACAAATCTTGGAGTGGGAGGAGTTACAATTTTTTTTATTTTCAGAATGGAGAGAATTTGTCTAATTTTTCTTCTCTTTCTCCTAACTACCACTGTAGGAGTGCATGGCTCCCTCACCTTATTGGATGGTATGATACCCCTCCTGGATTTCAACACCTTAACAGCTTTAGCAATAGCCTCTAGCTTTTAAAGGATCTTATCCTCTCTTTCCTTGCACACTTTGTATTTTCAATGAGAATATAAGGGTGAAGAGGGACCACTATAAGGGTGGAAAGGATCGGTGTAGGGGTGAGAGAGACCTGTGCAAGGGGTGTTTTCAAAAGTATTTATTTTTATAGAGCACCAACATGCTTATAATCACGACTGGCAGCAGCAACAACATCAGAATGGCTGCCACCATCATAAAAAACTCCACCAGCAACACCCCCAGAAGAAGCACCCAGATTTGTTGCATTTTAAGATTAGTTGTGAAGAGCTTCAACATTAGGCTGACCTTGCCTAACTGCTCTTCTTATAGATGTTTATCTAGCCAATTACTTCTTTATTAACTCCACCATTGGGTCTTCTTTTGTATCAACAAGACACAAAGTAAGAAAATAAGTCATCCCCAGCTCATCAACGGTAGGCACGATCCAAGGATGCACAGACAAGAGCCATTTAAATCATATAATAATAATTTCCAGTCAGTTGGGTTACATATATGTTAACATAACTCATTTATGCAATAGAAGATCTAGCTGCCGCAATAACTGATCTGTAAGTCACAACAAATTGACAATATGTTGCATCAGATTACACATCTGTTACATAATTTATATCAGATGGGTAATCTGTTGAGATTGGTTCAAATAACCAGAGCAACAGATGGTTAATTTCTTTCAAAATATGGATCATCTATCGCAATAGATTACCTATCTGTTGCACCAGTTCCAGTTGATGGGTAATCTGTTGCAAAAGACGGCCCATTTGTCGTAATAGATGGAACATCTATTTCAATATCTTTCTTAGAGGCAAATTATTTTAGTTGAAAGAAGATGTACTACATCATTCAGAGGGTTAAAGAGATCAGCCTCCTTAATATATTATTTGTTGCTCTTTGTTGCAGCCAACCACCTAAGGATCCTTGGATTAAAAACCTTATCCGGTTAATCCTTGAACTGCTTTCGATGGGGAGGAATGGCTTCACATGCCCAAGCTTAGAAAATGTAAACAGGAAGCAAGCAAAAAAAAAGTCATAATAACTATATTCAATATAAATTAATGGATGAGTGAAAATAGTGATCAATTTTACCATGAAAGCCCAGGGAAAGCTATATAATGTGATCGCTTTGGGGATAGCTTTGTCAGTATATATTCGATAGTCAAGTAGAAACTGTCATATGCCCAGGGATAATCGTTGAATTTCCCAAAATCATCAGCAAGTGCCAACAAATCATGTTCTATGACTTTTATGAAATCTCTTGCCAATAAAACGGAATGGACAAACCAAACTAAGCACAATTTCTCCTTATAGTGCTTTGGTACGTTTTTTTTCTTGAGATCTACCATCAAATCCTCCCTTTTGTAGCTAGGTCCAACAATGCCCAACAAACCATCTTTTTTTACCTTGCGTTTGTTGGACCCTTTGTGGGGTGTTTCCTTGATGAGAGGTTCTTCTGGACGATCGCATCTCAAGCCCGTCACTATGGTAAACTCTTTCAATCCAAAATAAACTAGCATGCCACAGTAGTTGATCCAGACTTCGTCCATCTTTTTTATGCCCTCCTTCAAATCTTTATCATCCCCTGCATACTTGATCCTGTGCTTGAGAAGGCCATATACCATGCTCATTGAGAAATGGAGAGTGTGGTCCTCAAACAGCTCAAGAAAGTATGCAAAGCAGCTCTTTTTAAAAATTCCATCTATGTTTTCATTCTTCATAATACTCCTAAGTTCGTCAAAAGGTTTCCCCAACTGACATTTAAGTACAAGATCACCAAATACTGCGTTAGGGCTATTCATCGACATCGCAACTCAAAACTTATCAATACTAATAGTTTTGATAGAATCATGCTGGGATTTTAACATTTTTTCACGCCCCATTAGTGAGAAGGATTTATCATTTTCCTCAACTTCATTTTGCCCTTACTGAGATTGTTCTGGAAGTTCCTCCGAATCTATTTGTATTCTAGCCTTTTTTGATTGGTGATTAGAAGTTGATCCACTTTCTCCACTTTCAGTTTCTTTTCTTTGGGAGGCATCTTTTAACTACAAATAATAGAAAAATAAAAAATATATTGCATTTGATGTCTGCATAATTTTTTAAAAAAAGGTAAGACAAATTTCAATAAATTATTCTATGCCCCATTAAAAAATATACTCCAACGGATAATCCATCAGTTGGAACAGATAGTGAATCTATTTGAAGACCTATTTAATATCTCCCAACAGATCTTCCACCTATTGCAATAGATGGACCACCACCACCACAACCAATGTCACCACCATTGCCACCAAGACCACCACCAATACCACCAATACCAACACCAACACCACTGATGCCACCACCAAAAACACAAATGCCTACAACACCAACAACTGCCACCAACAATACCACAAATATCATCCAATAATACCATGACAGTCAACAAAACACTAAGACAAAAACTAGGGTTTTCTTGGGTGCTTCCTACTTTTTTAGCGTCAAAATACAAAATTGTTAACCCATTCTCGAAGATAATACAACTAAAAGTCTTCTTTTTCATCATTAACTAGAAATCCCTAATTTTAGAATAAATAACAAATGTAGAACTCTTCTCAAACTTTGTTACCTATGAAGATAGAGAAGACAACAGATACAAGCGAGAATAAAGTCTAAAATATCAACTATATGGTCGAAAATAGAAAGAAAATTGATCTATTTTGAAGGGTTGAGCAATATGTTGAGTAGTTGTTATTTGTATTATTAAGAGAGAGAGAGAGAGAGAGAGAGAGAGAGAGAGAGAGAGGAGCAAGAATTTGAGATTTGAAATGAGAAAAAAAAATTCCGCAAATAGATGATTTGTATGGGTTGATTTGTAATTTTTGAAAAGAATGATAAGTTTTAAAATAGTTAACTTGGTTTGAATTGATCTTAATTAATTTTTAAAATTTCAAAAGGTATATTTTTTAAAATATTAAGTTAATGAGAACTCATTTCAACTCAAAGTGATCGATCGACGACTCGGGCTGGGATAAACACAATACCAACACCATGCAAATACAACGACTCAATTGAAGTTGTTGTTGACCCTGTGAGCTCATTCATTCATCCCTAGTTCTACCTAAATCAATTTAGGTACTAATAATCTTAACATTAAGTTAATAAGAACTCATTTCAACTCTGAGTGATCAATCGATGACTCAGGTCGGGATGAACGCAATACCAACACCATACAAATACAATGACTCAATTGAAGTTGTTGTTGACCTTGTGAGCTCATTCATTCATCCCTAGTTTCACCTAAATTAATTTAGGTACTATTAATCTTAACTCATTTCAACTCAGAGTGATTAATCGATGACTCGGGTCGAAATGAATGCAGTACCAACACCATGCAAATGTAATGACTCAATTAAAGTTATTGTTGACCCTGTAAGATTATTCATTCATCCCTAGTTACACCTAAATCAATTTAGGTACTATTAATCTTAACATTAAGTTAATGAGAACTCATTTCAACTCAGAGTGATCGATCGACGACTCGAGTCAAGATGAACGCAATACCAACACCATGCAAATGAACGACTCAATTGAAGTTGTTGTTGAGCCTGTGAGCTCATTAATTCATCCCTAGTTCCACCTAAATTAATTTAGGTACTATTAGTCTAAACATTAAGTTAATGAGAACTCATTTCAACTCAGAGTGATCGATCAACGACTCGGGTCAGGATGAATGCAATTCCAACACCATGCAAATACAATGACTCAATTAAAGTTGTTATTGGCCCTGTGAGCTCATTTATTCATCCCTAATTCTACCTAAATCAATTTAGGTACTATTAATCTTAACATTAAGTTAATGAGAACTCATTTCAACTCAGAGTGATCGATCGATGACTCGGGTCGGGATGAATGCAATACCAACACCATACAAATGCAACGACTCAATTGAAGTTGTTTTTGACCTTGTAAGCTCATTCATTCATCCCTAGTTCCACCTAAATCAATTGCAATGAAATTTGTTGCAACAAACGACTGAGTTGTTCGATATTTTCAAAAAGATAATCATATTTGTTACAACAGATGGCATATCTAATTTGACTATCAAACAGACATTTGTATCTATTTTGACAGATGACTGAGCTGTTGGAAATTTTCATACAGATATTGATATCTATTGTAAATTATGACATATCTAATTTAGTTATCAAATGGACATTTGTATCTTTGTCACAGATGATTGAGTTGTTGGGATTTTTCAAACAGATATTTATATCTATTACAACAGACGACATATTTTTTTGAAATTTTTTTCTTTTAATTTTAAAGCAAGCTTCTGTCCGAGTAGATAAAGTAGTACTACTAAGGCGGTAAAAAATATTTCTTGGATAACTCAAAAATCTTATTGAGTAGTCTCGTCTTATCTTTTCAATATCACCCATTTTCTTTCTCGTGCCCCTCAAATTATTAATGAATATTAATTAATGAATATTGAAACCCCAAATACTTCCTCCATTTCATAGTAGTTGGCCCCTATTGACTTGGCACACTCATTAAGAAAATATTGGTTAGGGGTTTATTTTACCAAATTAGACTTATTAATTATGCTTTGAAAATATAAATTTGAATAAATAAACTTTGTTTAGTTTTTTAATATTAAGGGTAGTGCATCCATAAATTAGAATTATCTCATCTCTCCTGCCGTCTTAAATTTATTTTATTCGTCTCTCATCTTTTTTTTTCTCACATCTTTAGGGTTATCACAGTCTTTTTTCTATTCACTTTCTCATAAAGATCCTTTCGGATCTAAAATGATCCATATCTTAGATTCCTTGACTGAAATTGTTGTTTTGATCCTCTTTTGACATTAAGGTATGGTTCACTATTGCTCTTTCATTCTCGTTTTCTTCTTTACAAGTTATTTACATCTATTTTTTATTTAATTACCATTTACCCATATCATATTTATTTAAAAAATTTTAAGAAACTTTTAATTGTTGAATAAACAAACCAAAAAATTTTATTGCAATATGCAAAAAAGTCATCTATTATCCAACTTTCCATTCACTAACAAAGTATAATAGAAGTTGAGAAAAATGAAAAAAGAGAAGAAAAAAATAAATTAAGAAAAAAGAAAAGAAAGAGAAGAAAAAAAATAAAAGTTAAGAAAAAGAAAGAAGAAAAAAGAGAAGAATTAAAAACACACAAAAAGGAAAAAATAAAAAATTGAGAAAACAAAAATAATAAGAAAAAATAAAAGTAAAGTTTGAGAGAAATGAAGAAAAGAAATAAAATATAAAGAGAAAAGATAAAAATAATAAATAAAAAAATAATGATTAACACAAATGAATTTTAAAAATGGAGAAATAAAAAATAAATAATGTTTGAGAAGAAAATGAAAAGATAAAAAAATAAAAATTGAGACAAACGAACTAAAATATGAAAAAGGAAAAAATTATAAAAATTAAAAATCAAGAAAAATAACAAAAAGAAATAAAAATCGAAGCTGAGAGACAAATCTATATCTATAATCTATAATCTATAATCTATATCTATATCTATATCTATATCTATAATCTATAATCTATAATCTATAATCTATAATCTATAATCTATAATCAATAATCAATAAACTATAATCTATAATATATTAAAAGTATGAGGGGGAAATGTTGTTTGAAATTTTTGTCTTTCATTAAAAGTCTTTTACTTTAGACAAATCATCTTTTTACTATTTTATTCTAATATTTAAGACTTAAAAATTAATTAATATATTTATCATCAAACCGTTTCTTATTAGAAGTCGTCAGAATTAATGACAATTAATATTTTTTCCATTAGTTTAAAAATTGTAAATTAACTAAATTTGATTTTAAGAAGATTTGAAAAATCTAGAAATAAATTAAAAGCGTTATAATATGAAAAATTTAAGAAGTATCAAATTTTTAAAAGTTTTAAGTACATAATAAGAATGGTATCAACGATTTTGTAAAGATTTGATTTTAAAAACAAGGAAAGATTTTAAGTATAGGGAAAAAAAGAAAAATAATCGTACAACAACTATGGTTCAAATTAATGTGTCTATCTTAGCCTATGTCAGCAAGGGAAAGAAGTACTACATGAGAAACACAAAAGTAATGACCCATAGAACACTTGAAACTTTTGGTGATAAAATATATATGTGTTTACACTAAAATATATGTTTATGTTACATTATTATATTAAAGTGTGAAGGATCTTTGAATTTTTAAACATCAACCACTTGAAACTTTTGGTGATAAAATATATATGTGTCTACACTAAAATATATATTTTATGTTTACATTATTATATTAAAGTGTGAAGGATCTTTGAAAAATGATTTGAATTTTTTTACACTTTATTAAAAATCTCTGCAATAGATAAAATTTACTTTAATTTAAATCAAATATTACACGTGCGAGGAACGTGCAGTTGAACTAATAAAAATAGAATATCTAAAAATATTTAACATATAGAGAAGCAAAAATATACTTATTCTATATATTTAAAAAAGAAAAAATTAGAGTTCAAAAGACTTTTTTTTATAAGAGATAAAAAACAAATTCAGCCACACGATGAGAGTAGGGCTAAGTTGCCAAATACCCTTTTAAAAATTTTATTTGCCATTTAGACACAAGTCTTGAAAAATTTTCCAAATACCCACTAAATATGATGTCATCATTTTTTCTTTCCAAGTTAACAAATCTAGCACACAAGTTTCTAATAATACACTTTAGCGCTCCTCCTTCATCCATAATTATATTTAAAATATCTTTTCAAAAATAATTTAAAACTTTTTTAAAAGCTTAAAATAAAAGCTCTCGTTTCCCTCCAAAATTTTCCGTTTCAAGCACTATTCCGGTGATTTTTTTTAGCGATCAGCTCAAAATCAGTCCACAAACATCATAATATTGTTCATTGCATCCATTGTTACCCCATTTTTTTGTTATCTTCTCAAACACACTTTTCACCATTGTTATAAAGCTTCCAAATCACTCAAATTATGCAAAACCTTTTTAAAATGTACACTACCGTAACTCAGGTGACTCCAACTTTGTTTCTCTATTCCATAAATCCGATGATCGTTGATAAGAAATAATTTTTTTACTTTCACTATTTTGTAAGAATAATCATATAACACTAGTAGAATCGACGATCGACTTTAGTGTACTTCTAGGACGTCTATTGCAGAGGTTGTTCTTATTTCTAGTGATTTTATGGGAGAATAGGAGGAGACTCCGAAATGTTTGAATTGAAAACTTTTACTAAAGTGACATTGTCCATTGTGGTTTATCTCTTTTACATAAAAGAATGAGTACTCATCGCCACTACAATGTTCTTCTCCTTCGCAATGACCTCGATCGCTTGTTCTATGGGCTGGATCAGGACCACATTTGTCTTGAACGTGAACTACGCCGGATCGATCGTTTTATACTGGGAATTCTAGATAGGATCGGTCTGAAAGCCAGCGACTACATTACCCTCCTATCATCTCCCTACTTTAGTAGTTTTAGCTTTTATTTTTGTTCATTGCAGAAGAAACTTTCTTAGTTAGGATTTTTGTTAGAAGAAAGCTTCTTCTTGTAGCCCTTTCTGCTGGTTTGGTATTGATAAAATGTATGTATTTTCAATGAACAATATCAATATAATGATTTAAGTTTGTTAATTATCTTTGCCCTCTTCTTTGTGATTTTTGTTTTTATATAGGTTAGACTTCTTATTTATAATTATTCTTTTTTTGGCACTACCAACTTTTTAAATTCATATTTCTTAATTTATAAATATAACAATGAACTACCTTGATAAAATATACAAGGATTTAACTATTTGAAAATACTGATCGCATATTGTAATACTCCAAACTTTCTTTAAGCCTAATATCATCTCTAGAAGGTTAAGGGATGATTTCCTAAGTGAGTAATGTTTAAATCATATAGAATTTTTCTAATTTAACTTCTTATCATGTGGAAAATTTAATTAGCTTTCCAACGATATAAGAGTTGCCTAAATTCGATAACCAGACAAGAAGTTATGGTTAATTTAAGTTCTAGTCATAGCACACCACAGAGAGGGTTTATTTAACAATTGTCAAATTCCAATGGGACTCCGCGATGGTGGCATGTCGGGGAGGACCCAAATTTACCAGTTGTCACTTTCCAGAAGCTTAGTGCCATAACGGCGCATCACGCCAGGTGTCAAAATGGCATTTCCAAAGGGGCACCGCGATGGCTCCGCGTCACGGAGTTTGCCCAGTTCACGATGGTTGATTTCCAATGAGCCACCGTGATAGTGGTGCATCGCGATGGCCACTCAGTTCATAAATATTTCATTTTCCAGTTCGTTAAGAGTTAAAGGAGGTATTTTGGTCAATTACCCTACCCTAATCCTTCCAAAAACATAAAATCAATTACATAACAAAGCACTTTATGCCCTAATCCTCATTCTCTTCAAAACAAAAACCCTAGTTCATCATACTTATCCTCCAAGAAACTCAAGATTTCTCCATCAATTCTCCAAATTGAGTCAAGATTTCAAGTTCTTAGTGCAAGAATTTCAAGAACCCTCATTCAAGAGTTTCAATAACATCTCAAAAGCAAGTTGTTCATCCAAGTTTATCAATCTAAGGTATGTGAGGTTTTAACAAGAACAATTCTTTCGTTCTTATGCCCAAAATTTTTTTAAAGTTTTAAATTTCTGGATTTTACTATGATTTCCATGAAAATCAAGTTAGAGTTTATACCCATTATCATTATTTGCAAGATTATATGATTTCCCATGGTTTAAAAGTTGAATTATATGATTTTATTTAAATTTTTATGCCTATCAATGAAATTTCCAGATTTTAAGTAGCATTATGAGTGATTGTGTTATAAAGTATGAATTTTTATGGTGTTTGATATGGAATTGAAGCATGGGCCATTAAGCCCTAGTATGTATGTTGAACATCAAGAATGATCATGATTTAAGCATTTCATGAATAGCTATTTTTAGTTTTGGATGAAGAAAGTTGATCATTTGAACTAAGCTAAGATGGGAATCCACATTATTTATTCAGGTTATGATATAAAGCAAAGAGAAGAATAATCAATTTTAATTTTAAACCTTTATGCTATTTTAAGGTGGATTTCCTAAAGTTCTGAGCAATAAGTATGGGAGTAGTATTTAGCACCTAGTGGGTATGATTCCAAGGTCCCCAGAACTACGAGCCACCATAGGTTTCTGATTTACCCTAAGTGGGTTAAGATAGTGATCACTAAAGTTAAAGGTTCTAATACGACGGCAAGGATAGAGCATCTCTCCCCTAACGTGGGCAAGACGTTGGACTCTATGTCAGCTCACATGGTTTATGTCGGTTAGAAGAAACTCCCACGGTTTCCTAAGTCCAAAGTCCCAAAGTCCTATAACCTCCCAATTTTAAAGAAGTCCCTTGTTCTCTATAAGATAAATGTATAAGTTTTGAAAGCTATTGTTCTAAGATTCCTCTTGTTTACAAGTTTTGAGAATAAGATGGAGAATATAGATTTTAGAAGTGAATATAAGGACTCACAAGATTTGTACTATATGCTTCATTATACATGATTTATGAGATTCAGATTTCAGTTTTTACTCAAGCTATGTGAGTCATTTATATCAGCATGCATATTTTCTTTAAAGATTGATGATATTGTTTACTTATTGCATTGCACTCCCATATACTTACTATATCCTCAAAGTACTGAACCACATATACGTCTAGGTGCTACATTGTCTTATAATGTAGATTCAGGTGCTCAGTATCTGCAGTGTGAGTAGTTCGAGCATCTTTATCTACATTCCCATAGTGGTGAGTCCTCATGATTCGAGGGCCTGCTTCTTCAGACTTTTAGTTTTCTTTTAGTATACATACTATCGCTTTTCAGTTCATTTCAAGTCAGTTGGGCGTCTGTCCCAATGACTCTTTAGTTCTTTGCTAGTAGTAGAGGCTTGTCGGACTACGTGTTTGTTTAAAGACTATTAATATTCATTTTTCAGACAGTATCTATCATTTATTCGTGTTAGTTTTGATATGAAACTGCATTTACTCTTTACTAGATTATTTTAAAGTAAAGGTTAGAAGAAGTAGCAGGCTCAAAGGGTTAGCTTAGGGATACTTGTAGTCTTAAGCACCGTGTGACGTCTCAGAATGAGATTTCAGGGCGTTGCACATATATAGTCTATCATAGACAACACTTTTGATCTACGAGTGACCAGTTACTATTATAGGCCCTTCCATCGAACTTGGCCCCTGTCAATTCTTGACCATACATATAGGTCTATAGTAGATCAGATGAATCAATGAACCATCAGTATCATATAGTTTAAAAGAAAATAATTAAATTAAAAAAACTAAATTATGAAAATTGATCAACAATTAGGGGTGGTGATTGAAGGGGTATATGGGTGGGTTGTGGTTGAAAAAAAAACATTCTCTAAACATACTTGGGCTTTGAGGGTCTATCGATTCATATGATCTATCGTAGACATATAAGTTTGGTCGATTATTGATAGTTATCAAGATCAACGGTAAACCCCGAGTTCTATATACATGGTTTTAAACTCCTCACAAAATATTGTTTAAAAGGAAATAATTAAATAAAAAATAAATAAATTATGAGATTTTACACCTATGAAGGAGTTTAAACAAGTCATATGATCGTGTAATAGTCCACACAAATTGGGGATGGTGATCAAGGGGGTATATGAATGAGTAGTGGTTGTACAAATAACATCCCCAGACTAATGTTTTTCAAAACACAAGTATGTTTGGAGGATGTTTATTGTTCAACCGTTATCCATCTACACACCCCTTCTATCACTATCCCCAATTTGTGAGGACTCTAACATGATCATATGACTTTTTAAAAATCCTCCATATGTGTAAATTTTCACACTTTCTTTATTTATTCCTTAATTATTTTCCTTTAAACAACATACTAGTGAAGGTCTACAACCATTCACATTGAACCATTGAGTCTACCATCGATGTTGATAACTGTCAATAACCAACAAACCTATACGTCTATCGTAGATCAGATGAATTGTTGGACCCTCAGTAGCGCATGTTATTTAAAAGAGAATAATTAAATAAAAGATAATCATATTGTGGGATTTTACACTTATCAATGAGTTTAAACAAGATACATGATCATGTAATAGTCCACACAAATTTAGGGTGGTGATCAAAGGGGTATGTGGATGGGTAGTGGTTGAAAAATCAACATCCTCACAACATAGTTGTGCTTTGACAAACATTACTCTGGAGATGTGGTTTATTCAACCATTACCCATCCACATACTCCTTCGATTGTCACCCCCAATTTGTGTGGACTATTACATGATTATGTGACTTGATTATACTCTTTCATAAGTGTAAAATTTTATAATATAATTATTTTTTATTTAATTATTTTTTAAAAAAACATGCTCGTAAGTGTCTATAACCATGTAGATTGACAATGGAGTCCACCATCGATCTGTACAATTATCGATAATCAACCAAACTTATATGTCTATGGAAGATTAGATGAATCGATGGACCCTTAAAGTACAAGTTTTTCTTTAAGAATGTTGTTTGTTCAACCACTACCCATCCACACACCCCTTCGATCAACACCCTCAATTTGTGTGGACTCTAACATGATCACGTGACTTATTTAAACTCCTTTATATGTGTAAATTTTCATAACTTTTTATTTTTTATTTAATTATTTCTTTTTAAACAATATGCTACTGAGGGTCCCTCAATTCATCGTGTCTACGGTAGACTTATATGTCTGATTATAGGATTAACATAGGCCAAAATCGATGGCAGTCTATTAAGTGTCTCTAATAGTTCAAAAAATATAGTTTCTATTTCAACAATGACAAATGACTAATTTTTTACTTCTTAAACAGTAATAATATTTTTACTCCATATATAAAGTCCTTCACCCCTCATTAATTCCTTCAAGTTATTTTTATTTTAAAATTCTACAATGTCTCAAGAATCTCAAACATTCAATTCAAGAAAAGACTATAATTTGTCATTGCGAAAATGTGACTGTCTCAAGGACATCATGTACAGACTCAAATTCAGATCGTAAATTTTATAATTTTTCAGTTATGAAGGTGAATCATGTATGATTTTTTTTAAAATTAAGTAAATCGCTATCTAACTATTAGTTTTTTTAGGATAACGGCACATGCTCGTATTTTAAATGGATTGATGGGGTATCACCTCCAAGCAGTCCATCAACTTTGAATTTGAGATTCGAGACATCAAATTTTCATGGTGTTGTAAAGTTTAATCTACTACAAGTCTTCGAGAATACGCAGAAAATAGAAATTTTTTCATGACATTGTTTAAAAAAGACGAAGAGCAGAAGGATTACTTGTAAGTATTACTACAAGACATCCAAACAGAGAGGTATCAACTAAAATAAAAGTTGATTTTGGCTGAAGAAAGGGAGAATGGTCTAAAAATGATGTTATGTGGTATAATGCTAATATTCGTTGTTTGAAAAGGTGTAACATAAATGTAGCGGTATTGAATAAATAGAATATTTCTATTTTACTAGAATGTTAATACTGCTATTCATAGTCAATCAAACTACACATCAACTTAAAATTGACTCACCTGGTAATAATCGACTATGCTAGCAATATATGAAAGATTTAAAATGCATTTTGTGACGTTAACCATACATTGTATCATCTATGATAATACAATGCATATTCAAATTCTATGCAACAACACGGTTTGATAAAAATAGTTTCACTATAGAATTCAAAGAACTTTCATAAAATAAAAAATGATATCATCCAACAATTTTGTTTTCCAAATAAGAAAATTGCCTTAAATTTTTACTGCATTACCATTCAAATGTCTTTTTATCATCAATACAAATGTTATCGTTGATTATCCATCACCACATCATGAACATCTTCTTTTTCTTCCCCGTTTTTCCCTTCTTCTTTCTCCTTTTTATTCTCTTATTCTGCCTCTTCTTTGACTATTTCTTCTTTTTATTCTTTTTGTTCTTCATATTTTTTCTCAGATTCTTCTTCTTTGTCTGCTTCTTCTTCATCTGTTTTCAGTAATTCTTCTTCATTTTGCCCAACCTTTTCGAAAAAAATTCCTATACTAGAATTCACTACAAAATAGATAATAAAATAAAATACAGTAAAATAAATCTAGAAATAAGAGGAACCTAATTTTAACTTACCTTAGTATCAAAAATGAAGACCTTTGTTATTGGAGAAGAAGATGAAACAAAAATGGAGTATGGGAGTTTTTTGGGGGATTAGAAGAAAGAGGAGGAGTGATGAGAAGAGAGAGGAGGGATTTTGTTTAATATTGAAAGAAGTGTAGGGTGTTAAGTGTAGTTTATTAAATCCCCTTGGCCTACATGTGGACCCCACTTTTTCTACTTTTCGGATCGTAAAACTAAAAATCAAATGATAAAATTTTAATATGTATTTGACAAAATAAATTTTTAAAGTGTCCACAATGTAAATTCTTCCTATGACACAATCCACCTAATTTCACCACTGAGCCCAAATGTCTAACCTTTTTGAGAAACTTAAATCGCTTCCAAACAAAAATATGGGCTAAGTTGTCAAATACCCCACTTTCAAAACTTATTTTGCCATTTAGAAACAAGTCTTGAAAAATTTGCCAAATACCTACTTTATTGCGTGTCATCATTCAATTTTTAAAGTTAAAAAATCCACCCATAAGTTTTTAATAATACACTTTAACCCACTCCTTCACCCACAATTATATACAAAATATCTTGGGTTTCCAAAAATAATTTTAAAAAAAACTCCAAAAGCTTAAAATAGAAGCTTTTGCTTTCCTCTAAAAATCTTCGATTCGGGGATGATTCCGGTGTTATTTTTTAGCGATCATCTTAAAATCAGTCCACAAACATTATAATCTTGTTCATGCATCCATTGTTATCCTATTTATTTGCTTATTTTCTCAAACATATTTTTCACCATTGTTAAAAAGCTTTCAAATCACTCACATTACTCAAAACCTCTTTAGAAAGTACATTATAGTAGCTCAAGCGGCTCCAACTTTATTTCTTTATTCTATAAATCCAACAATCGTTGATTAGAAGCAATATTTGCAATTTCATAATTTTAATATGGATATCTGTGCAATCATCGATCAGTCATCGACCATGCATATATCCTGATATATACCATAAGCATAATCGACCATCGATCAAAGCTTAATTCTAAAATGTTTATTGCAGAATTTATTCTAATTTTTGGTTATCTCATGGGAGAATAGGAGGAGACTCTCAAATGTTGGAAATGGAAATATTTTACTAAGGTGACACTACCTATTGTGGTTCGCCGCAATGGTTCATATGACGACTTGGTTGCAACTATAATAAAGAGCGAGGATCTAGATTACACATCGAGCGACGTGGTGATTAGTTATCTAATGCATTCGAGGGAAAAGGTCCATTCTACGATCATAAATTATGATAAACGTGTGTCGTTGTACAAGATGAATGTTGATGCTGATGGCTTTAGGTCTATTTTAAGGATAAATGCATTTGAGAGACCCTTTGAAGAACTGTTGAATTCATCACCACCCTACCTTTGTTCCCGATAGTCGACGATGATTTGAATGATTATGAAAATGATGGTGACCATCTAATTAATATGGAAGATAATTCTATGGATACGAAATATGATTCATCAGACTCTAAGATGTGGAATAAGATTGTGGAATGGGATCATAACAAGTCATTCCTTTGTTGATGAAACTAATTTCTATTGTGATAAAAAAATTACCAAAAAAATAAACTAAAAATGCTACTAAATAGAGCATCGGTGAGGCAGTCTTTTAATTATATTATGGATAAGAGCTACACCAAATTATTGAAGGTGAAATATGTATCTCGGGGTTACGGCTAGTTGTTGAAGGCAAGGAAGTATGAATCCTCGAACAAATTTTGCATATACAAGTATGTTGGGTTCTACACGTGCGGTATTGAACACGCCAAAAGAAGGCATAAAAAATCTCATCCAAGATCATTGTTTCACTATGCATAAATTATATTTGTGATGGTAAGGGTCTATGCAAAAGAGAAATTCATAGGATTGTGTTTAAGGAGATGCATTGCAATGCAAGCTATTGGATGTATTGGAAAGGAAGTGTAATTGTAAAGAACATCATTCGTGGGACAGCGGAGCACAAATATGCTTGCTTTTGACTTTTTCCCACATGGTGGAGTTGTTGAATCCCAATTCTTCTACTCTATCATGGTTAACGGGATGGATGGATCATTCGTGTACTACTTTTTAGCATTTGGAGCTTGCATACGGGGATATGCCCATATGAGAAAGGTAATTTTCATCGTTGGCACACATTTGTTTGTCAAGTATGGGGGTGTGTTGCTGAGTTTCGTTGCACAGGACACCAAAAATCGTATCTTTTCAATTGCTTTTTATGTTGCGGATAAAGAGAGTGATGCTTTTTGGACCTTTTTCTTCGATAAGTTGAAGTCTAGAGTAGAAGATGAACATGATCTATGTAGGCACATTAGCATTTTTAATGCCTTCTCCTATGTTTACAGTCGTGCGCATCATGGATTTTGCATAAGGCACCTCGATGAAAATCTTTGTGCAAATCAACACTATGGAGATTATTTTTATCTATTCTATGCTGAGGTAAAGGCTTATTCTTTTAATGAGTTTAGCGAACATTTTGTGAACATTTTGAAAATATTCTTGGTTTTGGGAAATAGAGTAGAGTGCACCTTCCGGATAATAGGTACGATGTGATAAAACAAACATTGTCGAGTTGCTGAACTCGGTGTTGATGGATGAACGGGAGTACCCCATGTCATACATATTTAATTTGATTTCTAAAAAATTTGGTGAAAATTTTAGGGAGCGGCATGCATTTGTGGGCAGCTCAAACAATAAATTTGTGCCTTGTGCAAAAAAGATCCTAAGGGAAAATAAGAGTGCGAGCAATTCCATGTATGTGACTAATGTGAACAATGATCTTGACTAATTCTCCATATTCGGCAATGGTGTTACTATCACGGTCAATCTCTTGGAGAGAAGTTTTCTTGCAGGAAATATGACTTGGTGAAACTGGCGTGCGACCATACTATGGCCGCTTTGCGAGAAAAGTATGACGATGGTGAAGGTTATGGTAATTCCATCTATAAGTACTCTTCATCGATTTATAAAGTTGAAACTTACCTCCTCTCATACTCCAAAGTTATTAACGTTGTCCCTTTAGAGTTCGAATGGACTGTGCCACAAGAATTACAACACACCAAGATTTTTCCACCCTCTACGATCACAAATTCGGAAGGAAGAAAGTCAAACACGTTAAGGGCATTGGTGAAACATTCAAGTCCAAAAGGAGGAATAAGTGTTCAATATGCAGGAAATTATGGGACAAAAGAACCACATGTAGCATGACCAACAAATGTTAGATAGGCTTTTTTTTGTTTTAAAACCACTGTTTTGGGGATAAATGTGCATTTATGTAGAATTTAACATTCAGTTGTAATCGACTATATGCTTTATTTATGGTTGACAACATCAATCTATGATATATCTTTTACACAGTCTATTAAATAATTATTAATGGTTATATGATTACTCATCAAACACGTTATGAGGGTTTTTTTACCGTCGTATCTGTCCAATCGACTCATTGAACCTCATTTTATGTTTTCAATTAATTAAAAGCTGCAAACACATCTATTCACAGAAAAAAACATTGGTATACGTAAGTTAAATCTTTTCTATTCTCACGCGTGTCAACTGATATTGATTGGAAATATGAAACGACACCTTCTATTAGTCTATATTTACAATGATAATTTCTATGTAATGATTCACTTCTACCTAAATCAAAAATTTCAAAAAACCCCTTCTATTCACCAAAAAATATCATGCCTCTGAGAAGGATTCCCCTACTTCTGATCAGAAGGGTTCTCCCATGGCACTACGATCTCCTTCTCTTAAGGAAAAATTTTGACCGCCTTTTTCATGGGCTGGGTGAAGACCGCGCATACTTGGAGTGTGAACTCCATCGAATTGCTCGCTTCTTGAGGGCAATTTTGAAAAGGCTAGGAATGAAAGGCACCGACTACATCACTCCCCCACCATCCCTCTAAATTGAGTTTAAGTATTTATTTTAGTTTATGTTTATAAGTTTTAGATTTTGTTCATTGCAGAAAAAGCTTTCTTGGTAGGATTTTGTTAGAAGAAAGCTTCTTCTTTTTTGCATTTTTTGTTGTTTCTGGTAATGAAAATGTATGTATACAATGAACAAATATTAATATAAATATTTTAGTTTGCAAATTTTATTTGTCCACTTTTTTGTGATTGTTGCTTTTTGTGTTGGTTATTCTTCTGTATCAATGGTGGAATTTTGCACGACTAACTTTTCAAATTTTTATTGCATGTTCAATGAATACAACTGTAAATTGACTTGATTAAATTCATGAAGAGTAAAAATTATTTGATAATAAATTTAGATCACATATATAGTCTATCGTAGATAAGCAAATCGATCTACTCCACACCAACTAATGTATTATGTACTATCATTGATCTTATACACTGTCACTCCCCGACTAGACATATAGGTCAATCATAAACCATATGAATCAATGGATCATAAGTAACTAGTTTGAAAGAAAATAATTATATTAAGAAAAGTTTAAACACATACCACATGATTTAGGGGTGGTGAAAGAAAATAATCAAATTAAAAAAGGTTTAAACACATAATCACATGATTTGGGGGTGGTGATAGAAAATAATTAAATTAAAAAAATTAAAGACATAATCACATGATTTGGTGGTCGTTAAACAAACAATCTTGAACTGTTGGTGACACTTAATAAACTGTCATCGATGTTGACTCATGTCAATCCCATGTAAGAAAATATATTTGTGCTTTGAGGGTCCATTGACTCATTTGGTCTACCGTAGACATATACTGTAGGTAATGCATTGATTGCTCTCTTTATCATTCGTAGATCTCTTTATCATTCGTAGATCACATCTGATACAATTATGTGACTTATTTAAACTCCTTCATATGTGTAGAATTTCACACTATATTTATTATTTATTTATTTATTTTTAAACAATATGCTAGTAAGGGGCTATAATCATGTACATACATCTACGAGATCTACTAATGATCCAGATATCTATCGATGGACTACCTAATGTTTAAGTCTATGGTAGATCAATTGAATCGATGGACCCTCAAAGAACAAGTATATTTTTTACTTAATTATTTTCTTTTTAAACATGTTATTGAGGGTCCATCGATTACGATCGTCTATGGTAGACTTTAATATCTCGTTGATGATTGACATAGGTCATGATCGATGACAGTCTATTAAGTATCACAAACAGTTCAAAAAATACAATTATTGTTCCAATAGCAACAAACGGTTAATTTTATATTCCTTCAATGTTAACACTTCTTTTTACTTTATATATAAAGTCCTCCATCCCTCATTTTGTTATTTCATCCACTTTGTTTTTATTTTAAAATTTTACAATGTCTCAACATCTCAAACATCCAACTTTAAAAAGACTCTAATTTATCATTGTGGAAATGCGATTGTCTTGAGGACGTCACGCAGGAACTCAAATTTAACTCAAAAATTTTATAATTGTGCAATTGCGAAGGTGAGTCCTATATCTTTTTTTTTTTTTAAGAAATTAAGTAAATCATTATATAATTATTATTTTTTTCTAGAATAATGGCGCATGCTCATTTTTTAAATGGCTTGATGAGGTATCATCTCCAAGCAACCTATCAACGTTGAGTTTGGGATCCGAGACATCAAATTTTCATAGCGTGACGAAATTTAATCTACCACAAAGGCTCCGAGAATACAAAAAAAATAGAGATTTCCTCATGACTTTGTTCAAAGAATCCAAAGAGCAGTGAGATCACTTGAAAGTATTGCTACAAGACACTGTAGACATGTGATTTTTTAGCCTTCCTAAGTTTTAACTTATTTATCGATATTAAATATATTATATTTTTATATTTAATTACATATTATTTTAATTTTTATTCTAATTTTAAATAATATAAAAATTAAAAATATATATTTTCTTTTATAGATTTTAATAAATAAATTAGTAGTTTAGATACTATTTTATTATATTTATATTTGTCTATTTATAATTTATTATTATGCTTTATTAAATATAAATTAATTCATTATTATTATAGTATCATTAATGTTTTATTATTTCTTTATTTATTATTATTATCTTTATTTATTATTTTTCTATTATTTTCTATATAAAGAATAAGAATAATTAAAAAAAAAGAGAAATTTATTTTTTGAATTTAAAATACCCCTCCCTCTTTATCTGATAATGAATAACTTTCCCCCCTAAAAATAATTGTTCCCCCCAAAATCCTCTACTTAAAAGGACTCTCACATCCCATAACTGTTCCCCCAAAATCCTCTACTTAAAGGACTCTCACATCCCATTAGGATTCTACGTATATTCTATGATCAGACACTGAATAAAAAAAATAGTCAAAGTAAAAAGAGAGAGTGAGTGAAACATTCAAAAATCATCAAGAGAAAAAAAACATCAAGCGAAAGAAAGAAAAGAAGAAAGTTGAAGTTCCGTTCGAATTTTCGATGACAGCATTCAAATTTATGTTTTAAATCATCAACAGATTTTTATTCAATGTGGTACTTTATTAGAAATCAAAATATAAATAAAATTTTTTAGATGATTTATTGATTTTCATGTATTGTTCAATATATGAGTTTGTTGTGATTTCCTGTTTATTTATGTGATTATTTAATTGGTATCCGTCTTAATTATGTATGTAAATCATGAAAAGAAATTGATAATATGCGATAAATCTGTACATATGAAAACAATGTAAAAATAAAAATGTTTATGTAATAATTCATTAATTCCTACATGAACTATTTAACTGATTTTCAATTTATATACACACCCTGTACACTGCATGCACAAAAACCAGTCATACATATTTTTTATTTTTCTATTTACTACATAATAATTTCACTGGAATCGATATGTACTTACATATACAGAATATCAGAATAGTAAAAAAAAAAAGAGAACAAGAGATCGAGAGACGGAGAAAACGGGGAGAAGAAAAGAGTTTGAGATTTTTCGGCGAGGTTATACCGAAAACGTCATCAACTCATCGAATCCAACACCCGGTCATGAAGACCCGTCGAAATTTCTATCTCATCGGCGACTAAATAGCATATCCACCACTGGAAAACGGCAATTCATCGGAATCCGTTGTTGCGTCGTTCCCTTCTTTCATTTTCCCGCCTCTGTTATGCCATGGCCATCCAGATCTGGCCGATTTTGACTACTCGGTATATCGCCGGTAAGCTATCAACCGCGCCATGAACCAACGACGAAATGAACCGGCTCCACGCCACCGCTGCACCCCTCTCCCTCATCGCCGAACCAAAATCCGACTCTTGTGGTCGGTTGCGGCAAACCAAATCGCCAGAAAAACATCACCCGCTCCGACCTTCCCCCTCTCCTCTTTCCCATCATTTAAATTTCCTTTGCCGAACCAGATCTGCCGGTAACCCGATGTCAATCCCGACCTCCATCATTCAAATAATAGAGTATGAAGTGATGATAGTGAGATTGGAAATATGTAATGGAATTGTATGAGTAAATATTGTGTTAACAGGTTTAGAAGTACTATTAATAAATGTTGGAAGAGATGAATTTTGTGTATTGATGGAAAATTGGAAAAATGGAAGCAGTGGTGTTTTGGAATTATGTGTTTCAAGAAGAAAAATACATGACAGCGTATAAATTGTTTTGTTTGGAAATGTGCAGGTGTATATTGATATATATATTTACATAATGTGTAGTTTTGTGTAATTTTAATCACAGTCATCAATAAATTTCTATAATTATCGTTAAATTAATTAATTACTTTAAATAATTTTTTGTTAAAATTTAATAATAAGATTAGGTAGCACTTTGGGTAAGCAAGCTTTCAAATGTTAAACGAATTTTTGCTTTAATTTATTATGAAGAATTTTGACAAATTTTAGGCACGTTCAAAATATTTATCTCAATTAAGAATGCGGCGTACGCATCTTTCTAAGACATTTTAAAATTCAAGGTTAAAATAACGCACCTCGACAAATATTTTTTAAATATTAACTTTCACTGATTTATTTAATCTAAGATAATAGACAAGTTTTAATATATTAAAAATGAGCGAATCTAGGCCCTAACATAATTTATAAAAAATAGTTTAAGTCAAGAAAAATCAATAAAAGTGACCGTGCTAAAATCACGGGACTCGAGGGGTACCTAACACCTTCCCCTCGGTCAACAGAATTTCTTATCCAGTCTTATCTTTTCGCAGACCATAATAAAGAGTCATTTCCTTTTGATTAGGGATTCAAAAAGGTGACTTGGAACACCATAACTCAATTTCAAGTGGGGACTCTATAATTAAAATAATCCCTACTCAATATTGTCACTTTAATTGGAAAAATCCTTTGACTCGAAGTCTCGAGAAAAAAAGGGGTGTGACAGATACCCAAATAGATAGGGATCAACTAAAACAAAAATTAATTTTGACCGAAGAAAGGGAGAATGGCCTAAAAATGATGTTATGTGGTATACTGCTAGTATTCGTTCTTTGAAAAGGTGTAACATGAATGTAGTGAGATTGAATAAATAAAAATACTTCTATTTTTCTATAATGTCAATACTATTTTTCATACAATCATTGTTAGCAAACTACACGTCAACTTAAAATCGAGTAGCATGATAACAATAGACTATGCAAGCAATATATGAAATATTAAATATGTATTCTATGATGTCAATCATATATTGTATCAGTTATGACACCACAATGCATATTCAAATTTCATGCAACAATACAGTTTGATAAAAATAGATTCAGTGCAAAATCATAAAAATTTCATAAAATAAAAGAATGTTTGTCATATCCTAACAACAACAGATCATTCAACTTCCTTGTTTCTCAAATAAAAAAACGACTTAAACTTTAATAATATTAGCATTCAAATATCTTTCTCCGCATCATCACAATGTTATTGTTGATTTCATCAACGATATCCATGACCACATCTTTATTGCATGCTTTTTCTTTTTTCTTTTTTTTGTCCATCTTTTTTATCGTATCCTTTTTCTCCTTCTTCTTTGCCACCTTCTTCTTTCTCACTTTCTTCTCCTTCTTTTTCAACATCTGTTGCTACTTATTTCCCAATTTTCTTTTCTTCCTCAGCTTATTCTTCTTCTTCACCTATAACTTCTTTCTCTGCTTTTTCTTCTTCTTCTTCTTCTTCTTCTTCTTCACCTGCAACTCTTTTTCAGCTTCTTCTCCATCAGCTGCTGCTATTTTTTCAACTTCTTGTTCTTTCTTACCTCCTTCTTCTGCATCTGCTACTGCTTCTTTTTCAACTTCTTATTGTTCAGCTTCTTCTTGTTTCTCGGTTTCTTCTTCTCCTGCAACTGCTTCTTTTTTAGCTTCTTCGTCGCTCTTATCTTCTTCATCATCATCACCATCTTTTTTTCTTCTTCTTTTTCCTCTTCTGCCACAACAGTGGCCAACTTATCCATTTTGCTCCTTTATTCTCCTTCTTCATTCCTCTTCGATTTACGAAGGTCCACATGCATTGTATTATCATATTATAAACTGTTACTAATATTTACAGCTAAAAATTCGTTAACTACACTAATTTTTAAATGAAGTTACCTCGCTTATGTTGTTGCTCATCCTTTTTCTTTTTCTTTAGTCCTTTCTCTTTGATATTGGTAGCAATATCGAACATGACTTCCTCAAGCATAACAACACACTTATGAAGATCCCCACGGATGGAAGTGCCCACTACAACTTTTGAGGTACTCGGAGAAGCATCATCACCAATGCGTACTCCAATGGGGTCACCACTCAAATCCCCGTCATCATCACTATCCCCATTTAAAGTAAGGATATTCACCCCTTGTAAATCTTTCTACAAGTTATTGAGGATGTTATTCTTCACATCGTCCATATATGTCTTAAATGTAATCATGTAATCCATTTCCATTTCACGAATAATAGAGGGGTGCACGTTCTACAAAAAAATTAATTAACAATTACATAACATTCAATACAACAGTAGCATTATTACTTAATAAAAAATAAGTTCATACCTCGATAATTTTTTTTATACTTTGAATGGATCATCTTCGATTATCTTATCACTTTTTATAGTGTGCCATCTGAAGTATGGGGAATGAAAAAGGGCTAATCCATTAATTTTTCAGTAAATTTTTCAGATGAGGAAATGCCTCATAGATTCAAATATAGTAGTACAAAATGACTCAGAATTTTTGACAGAGTATAAATAAAATAAGAATCTATGATAATTTGACTAAAGGGTTGATGGTAGATACCATGAATGTTCAGGGAAATCCAAATAGAGTATAGGATGTCTTCTGCTTCTCATCAAATACTTTTCTCAGATTATTTAGGTCACTTTTTTTCTTTAGATAGTTCATGGTCAATTGAAATATCTCTTTTCCTCACGAATAACTCTCAAAGAATCTACCATCCGAATCAGCTTTGTGTCGAAAACCTTCGTTGAATCTTTTGCAAGCAATATGGTGTGCAAGAACCAAAGTAAACAACACTTAAACTTCTACTCCACGTTCAGCTTATCCCCTCCAATCAACTGTAACAAGTTGAACGTTGTAATGTTTTTCTTTTTCATCACCTTAAAGCAAAAATGTTCTCCCTTCTCTAACACCTTCTTTAATTTTGATTCACTGGGATATGATGAGCGGTTCAACTCCGTGATCAAACAAATCTCCTTTAAGACAAAACAAGCAGGCTTATTATTCACACAAAATCACATCTCATGACGTATCTTATCGTTCTTAACACGTCGCAACAGCAAATAATGGGCCATCTGCCTATTGAATTTAAGATGTTGCAGTAGGTTTTTCAAGTGTCCAAAACAAGATCGTTTGAATCCTTTCTTCAAATCTTGATCGACAAAAATTTGCTTAAATTCTTGGTATACAGTCATTCTTGATCTAACTGATATTTTCGTCGGCAAAGATCCAACCTCGTCTATTATAGTTCGAAGGTCATACCGCTCCACAAAAATGTACGTTGAATAAAATAGCATGGACAAAGAACCATTATCTCCATCAACACTAGTTTTCACTTTCCTCACTCTCTTCACTGTTACCACTAGCGCTACACTCAGCAACATCATCACTAGACTCATCGACATATCTATTTATATCTTTTTGGTCTATGAATCTGATTCTGAATCTTTCGCTTCAGTTTTCTTTCTTTTAGAGGCATTTTTAACTACCTTATTTTTATTTTTTCTACTGTAAGTAGCAAAATCAAATGCGGTACCCATTATGCGTTTAACATCGATTTCTTTTTACCTATTTTTTAACAGAATCTACACCTACCAAACAATTCTGTCATTGTCAATTCATAGACCACACGTCTACTAACAAAAACAACTCAATGCTCAAATGAGAAAGCAAAAATAACTAAGAATTACTCCACCATTAAACAACTCACTACATAAAAATACCATAGCCGAACCAAAATTCAACATGCAGTATCAAAAATAAACTATTGCTACAAATCAAACTATTGTTACAAATCAAACAATTAGTTATAATCTTTCAATTTTCACTATTTCATCAATCATATTTTAAAAGAATTTCACACCTAAAAATTAATTTCAATATAAGGCATTCTTATTTCATAGACCACAAGTCTACAGACAGAAACAGACTACTGTTTGAATCAAATAGCCAAAATACCTCATAAAATAACAATTATTCCACCATTCAAGATCGCAGTGCTCAAAAAATTATCAGAACTAAATCAAAATTCCTTAACTAAAAATTCAAAATTCAACACTGTGATCAACGAAAAAATATGTCAAAACTGCCGAATCAAAACTCAACCATTGCTTCAGAACCAAACTAATTACCTAAAATTCTCATATTTTAACTATTTAATTAACCACATTCGAAAAAAAATCCTATACAACATCACTACGAAATGGTTAACAATAAAAATTAATAAAATGAATCTATAAATAATCGAAACTTGATTTTAACTAACCTTACAACGCAAAAACGAGCCCTTTATCGCTGGAGAAGAAGAAAAATAAAAAGACATTTGGGAGAGAATTTTTAGGAGTAGCGGGATAGTTGAAGTTGAAGAGGAGAGAGAGAAGAATTTTATTTAATATTGAAAGAAGTGGAGGGTGTTAGGTGTAGTTTATTTAATTCTCAAAGTTATAAAAATGATGAAAAGATTCCTTGACCCACGTATGAACTCCACTTTTACAACTTTTTGGACCCTAATCCTAAAAATTAAATGAAAAAAAAAAGTTAAGTAGGTATTTGACAAAATAAATTTGAAAAGAGAATTTTATGTCAATTTTTCTCCAAAAACATTGGGAAGAATCTCATCATTACAATTAGACCTTAAACAACTAATCTCACTGTCGTTCATGTTTTTTTTTTTTGGTGAAATAGAAATACATTTAAAAGTAAATTAATAAGTACAAGACCTAATCAGACACAAAAACATGCATGTCAGCATTCCCATTCAATTGTAATTAGACTTCATAGCCCCATTCAATTTCCCCCTTTGTTTTCAATTTCTTTGCAATTTTGACATTTCCTTCATTACAATCTAAAAACTTGATTGATGACGAAATTTTTTATTTTTATTTTTGGAGTTGAACTCTGTAAAATATATTTGGCTATGAAATTTCAAAAAAAAATTATATTTTAATTTTTTCAATAATTTTCAAAAATTTCAAAAATAAGAAAAAAATATTTTCACTTCAAATTATTCTTAAAAATTTAAAAATAAATCTAATTTATTTCTTGACCAGTACATAACTCTAATTTTTAAATATTATTTTTTACTTTAAAAATAAAAATTAGTTTTTTATATTTTCACAATGAAACATGATCAAACGCCTATTCAACATCCAAAAACAAAACCCAGTAATAGTATAAGAGAATTTGAAGAAAATCAAAATAAAAAGAAGAATAAAAAACTACAGTAGATAAACGAAAAAAAAGAAGGGCGAATACAAGATGACACATGTAAGTCAGCCTTGCAAACACCAAAATTTCACATGAATATGAATAAGAATCAGAACATTTTTTGTAAAAACAGACAATAGACGCATTGATAGGTTCTGTTGTTTAGTAACCATTTGATTTTAATACGAAGACAAAGCAATGAGTTAAAAAATTAACAATTCATATTCATCAAATCCACTTTCACCCTTGAGCATTATCAATTCCACCAAAAAGCTTCTTCTATTTGTTTTCTGTCCGTTTTTGAGAAAACTAATATTTGCAACAATCTAGAATCATTTTCTCTGTGTGGTAGAAAGTGACTGCAACAAATGTTAATGTGATATAAAATAAATTGAGATTATAAATGAAATATGAAGAAATAGTATTAAGTTAGGGTTTAGGGTTTACTCATCTAGTAGATTCACTATTAAAAAAGTGTAAATTGCATGATTTTTTTTTGGTCAATTATGTATGAAAATTCGTAGGTAACACAGTTTCTGCGATTTTTCCTACTAAAACAATTCGATGAAAAACTCTTTGTGGATAATTATTATTTATGGATTTTAAAATTCTCAAGTACGTTACATGAAAATTTTGAAATCGCATATAAATTATGGAAAAAACTTACACGCACCGGATATATACACCCAACTAAGTTAAGTTAACCATAGATATTAACTAAGGTACATTTTAAAAAGAAAGTAAATTTAAACATAATACTTTTAATCAAGAAATTAAAAATAAAAACTGAAGGAAAATTCAATAATCCAATAACCCTAAGTAATAACCTAATAGAATAACGATCCAATAACCCTAAGTAATCCAAAAACTGAAGCGAAAGTTAATAACCTAATAGAATAATGATCCCGAGTAATTGCCGTCATCTATTGCATCAGTTAAACTGCCTTTACGAAGTAGGATTAAAGCTTGCATACACTCCATGAGGTTGTATGTGTTGTTGTTGTTGTATAGAATCGGCATTAGAAGTACTTGCTTCGCTGTGTTTTGGGCCGTGTTGTTTCTTCAAAGTGCTATGACTTGAAAAAAGCTGTTGCATTTGTTCAGCTACTACACTTGATAAAAAAAATAAGGTATGAAGGAAGAACTCCGAAATGCTTTAAGTAGAATTAGAGGTGATCCTGATTCCTCAATTTTCCTTGTTTCATGACAATATATCATGTTTACCCATTCATACAGTATTCTTTTTGGTCTAATTTCTTCAACCAAAGGAATGGCAATTTAGTATAGGATAAGTCATTTTTCCAACAATATCATACTTCACACTTTCTTGCTCTTTCTTAAATACTAATACTTATATTTAAATAATTCTGAAGGCCTTGCAATTATTCAATAGTCATATAACTAAAGAACGTACAATCCATGCATGATCTTGTTAATAAGTTGCTTAAACAAGCGACAGATCAAATTTAAAGACATGATAAGCTCTCGTTTGAAAAATTATAATGATGTTGTCTTGTTGATGAACTTAGAGAATCACCATATCTTTTTAAGTCTAACGACTATAACGATTTGAATATTCACGTTTCTGCTGCTTTGGATGATCCTTTACAACCTGCTGAATCATCACAATTGAAAGTTGCTAGTGAGAAACTTCAAAGAGTTACCGGTATTATTTTGGTTACTAGTGAAAGGGTAGGCATAGCAATTTATAAAAATAATGATAAATTCATAAAGTAGCATGGTTAACTAGGGTTAAGTATTAATACTTATATTTAAATAATATGACAAGTGTCATTTATCTATTAGTAGGTGTATACACCCAGTGCGTGTAAGTTTTTCCCTATAAATTACCTACAAATTTTCTTACAAAAAAGTTGACAGAAATTGAAGAAAGAAAATATATCTCTTAAAATTTTTCACAGGAAAATCCGCAAATAAATATTCAAAGGGGTTTAATTATTTTATTTTTTAAATCAAATTTTGCAAATTTATTTCTTTTGATGACAACTACCCACTATTAGGGGTGGGCGTTCGGTATTAGGTTCGGTATTTGCAAAGTTCGGATACGGTAATTCGATAATTGGTGTTTGAATATAGATACCACATACCATAATTATAAAAATCGATTCGGTAATCGGTAAATTAAACTTCGGTTCGGTACGGTATTTGGTAATACCATATTAAAGTTGGAGATGTACAAATGTACGTTTAAATTTCAAAGAGTATATTAATAGAAACCCTATTTAATATTCTTTTTGTTACTTTTTATGAATATATTACCAAGGTCCAAAAGATTCTTTGAGATGACTAATACTATTGTCTATTGGGTTGGGTTAGACATATATATATATATTCGGTAAATACGAATACCAAATGGTATTAATATCTTGTACAAAATCCAATTCCGAATATCGAAATGTTGAAATTTTGCTCCCAAATAGCATACCAAATATCGAATTACTAAATATCAATTACCAAATTTTTTAATTCGATTTGATAATTTTATTTTTGATATTTTATTCCCAACCCTACCCACTGTTAGTTTTCAGGAATTTAAATACAAATACAGAATTGCCTCTCATCTCTTTCTCCATATTATTTGCCCACCCTATTTTTAATTATTTGTTTTAAATTTATTTAATTTTCTTTACATCTATAATTTATTTTTTAAGACTAGCAAGATTACTTCTACAAAGACAAATATATGCACCAAATCAGCTCTTTCCTCTAACACTCTGTTTGGGTGGTGGGTTTCCTTAATATGATATGACATAGTTATTAAGAGAAACATATTTGTTTTGATTGTTTTTTAAAATGTATAGGATGGTATGGTTTAGTTTCACAATTTGATAACCATGAAAATCCTCACTTTATGTAATCACCGATTTGATGGTATCCCATGGTTCGCTTTTTGTTTTCAATTATGTCCTTACTTAATATTATATAATCCTATTTTACTCTTCACCTTATATTATTTAACTCCACCTCCTACCCCCCAACCCCCACCAGCCCTTCCCCTATCCCCTTAACTCTTCCCCTTTAATTTTTTCTTTTTGCTTATCCCACCCCCTACCTCGACCCGACCCCAAACCCTGCCAAACTTCCACCCCAATTTATTTTTAAAATTTATTTAAAAAAAAAATTCAAAAACTTTTCCTTACCCCAACTCTCTCCCCCTACTTACTACGCCTCCCACCCTTCCCACACCAATTTCCTCTTTAGTTTTAAAATTTATTTTTTAAAACTTTTTAAAAAAAAATTCTTACATCACCCTCCCCCTCCGCCACCCCCACCCCCACCCCAAAAAAAATAATAATAAGTTTCCCTCTACAAAAAAAAATTAATTATTTTTTTGAATTTTTTTTGAACTTTTTGGTTACCCCCAGGCCCTACCCCAGCATCCTACTCTACTATCCGCATCCCTCAATTTTTTAAAAATATTTAGATTTTTTCTTATCCCGCCCCTTTTATCATATTCGTTTTCATTATTTTGTGTTAAATATATACAAATACTTTTAGAAAATATTCTTTTATTCGTGTAACGAAGACAAGAAAATAAGTAAGAAAAAATTTATTTTCCTAGAAAATATTTTTTAAAATTCAATTCTGAACATACACATAGCATACACAAGAGATGCATTCAAACTTTATACATGTCGTTGGTATCACATCTCAAAACATCAAAAAGAAATAAAATTTGTTACTATAAAAAATAAATCTGGTTATATTTATTTTGATCTACTCTTTTATTGACTTTGTTAGAATTTACATGAATTTAACAATTTAATATATCTAGATGATATAATTTATGACAAATTAGTAGGAAGAAAATTATTTTACTAACAATTACTGATAAATTTAACATTTATAATAATTAAGGATATTTTAGTAAACTTACTAGTTACAATACAGTACCATACTGTCAAACCAAACAATAAAATTATTATTAACCAGCAGTGAACGATGAAGTCTATCCAAACATGGTATTGTACTATATTGTACAGTACAATATCATACCATACAATATCGTATATTATGAAACAATGACAAACCACCATCCAAAGTGTAAGACTCACTTTTCCGCAAGATCTCACATGTACGTTGAGTATTTGCTTACTAATTACTATAAAGCATATAATATTGTCTTCTATCCGATGTGGTATAAAAGACTACATCGATACAATTTCTTATAATTTTTCTACCTGATGTAAAATTAATTTTTCATTTCTTTTTTCTGTTTGAGAAAGATATGTAAGTATGTGACAAAATTTTAACTACAATTAATATTGAGTAAACTGATCGATATTTATGACATTGTGACAAGAGAGAATGGTGCGGATGGTAAGTATCCCTCATTTAGTTTGAGTCATCTAAAGAGCAAAAGATATTTTTGTAATTTTTATCAATAAATAATAACGTGAAAAATCATTTGCTTCCGTATATTATGAAACCATGCCAAACCATCATCCAAAGTGTAAGACTCACTTTTCCTCAAGATCTCACGTGTACGTTGAGTATTTGCTTACTAATTACTATAAAGCACATAATGTTGCCTTCTATCCGATGTGGTATAAAAGACTACATCGATACAATTTCTTCTAATTTTTCTACGTGATGTAAAATTAATTTTTATTTCTTTTTTTTTTTTGTTTGAGAAAGATATGTAAGCATGTGACTAAATTTTAACTACAATTAATATTGAGTAAATTGATAGATATTTATGATATTGTGACAAAAGAGAATTGTGCGGCTATTAAGTATCCCTCACTTAGTTTAGTAAGAGCAAAAGATATTTTTGTTATTATTATCAATAAATAATAAGGTGAAAAATCATTTACTTTTTCAACTCCGCCCCCCCCTCCCATCCCCTCCACTCACACCCTTTTTTTTTAAAAAAAAAATAACAGAGATTCTACTCCCCTATAATATCTTTTCATATAAGATGTAGTATTTTATTTAGTAACATAGGTATTAATTTACCTCTAATTTAAATAAGTTTATATCTAATTATGGATATTATTAGCATTAATTAACATTCCAAACTAAAATAATTCTTTTATGAAGTTATTACAAAATACTCTATTTATATGATTGTTATTTTTATATTACATGCATTATATATGTGTTTATATATGTGCGTGTAAGTGTGTGTCTAGTATTTCTTATTCCCTATTATTTAGTATATAGGTAAATC